>NC_057812.1:253134682-253209918 GCF_018294505.1 Triticum aestivum
GTAAGGCCGCCCATATTAAACAGCGGCTCGGGCGCCATTAATGGAGAGGAAGGCGGGCGGCCATGGAAATCAAAGGGCTCGCTTCCTAGTGAGCCTGCGCAGCGTACAACTTGCACGCTTCCCGGTGAGCCTGCGCATTGGAGGACAGCTTGCATGCCTCTCGGTCAGCCTACGCATCGAACTGCGCTCGCACGCCTCCTGTTCAGTCAAGGTCAAGCAGTTGTCCACACGGCACCTCCTACAGCCATTAAAACTAAGACATGTGGTGTCACGTGAATGGTTAACAGAACGCACACGGTTTGAATTATACAAATGTTTGAGATATTAAAGTGGCAGCTATTTTTTCAAAATGCCTTTGTTGGCTGTCATTATTCTAGTGCGCCTTCTCTCAAAATGGACATGAAAAATACCACATCATGTCGGGTGCCATTCCATGATAGCATGCCAAGTTTCATGAATTTCAGACGACTTTTGAATTTACTAGAATTTAAAAACCAGGCATCTCAATGTTTTGTCGGCAATCAAAGTGTTTGAAATTCATTCCCATTTCTTGCATGGGACCTAAGCATGTACCCAAGGACACATATTTGTTTTTTCAACCAATTTATATGCACTGGAGCATGTGCATGCAGTTCAAATTTGAATTATGCACATAAATGCATTGAAAACTCAGTTAATGCATAAAAATGTCCAAAAGAAGCCCAAAAAATCACAAAAATTGACACAACACTCCTATTGTTCTATGTTGACATGAGAACAAAATTGGAAGCAATAAGAGGCAGTGGATATCGTTTCGTCCCCAAAGGTGGGACGTTCCCTACCGAAACCATGATGCTTGTTGTGAGAAGCTCTGGTTTGTGAGAAGCATATACCCAAACCTGCCCCAAACGGGACAAATTTTTTACCATGGCATGTTGATGCTGCTCCATGAAAGCATGCCAAGTTTCCTGAATTTCAGATGAGTTTTGGATTTACTAGAATTTAAAAACAAGGCATCTCAATGTTTTGCCGGCAATCAACGATGCCCTGGTGTTTGAAATTCATTCCCATTTCTTGCATGGGACCTAAGCATGCACCCAAGGACAAAGATTTGAGTTTTCAACCAACCTTAGTGCATTGGAGCATGTGCATGTAGTTCAAATTTGAATTATGCACATAAATGCATTGAGAACTTAGTTAATGCATAAAAATATCCAAACGAACCCCAAAAAATCCCAAAAATTGACACAACACTCCCGTTGTTCTATGTTGACATGAGAAATTTTTTGAAAGCAATAAGAGGCAATGGATATCATTTCGTCCCCAAAGGTGGGACGTTCCCTACCGAAACCATCATGCTTGTTGTGAGAAACTCTGGTTTGTGAGAAGCATATACCCGAACCTGCCCCAAATGGGACAAATTTTTTGACATGGCATGTTGATGCCGCTCCATGATAGCATGCCAAGTTTCATGAATTTTGGACGAGTTTTGGATTTACTAGAATTTAAAAACCAGGCATCTCAACATTTTGCCGGCAATCAACAGCGCCCTAGTGTTTGAATTTCATTCCCATCTCTTGCATGGGACGTAGAAATTCACCCAAGGACACAAATTAGATTTTTCAACCAACCTTAGTGCATTGTAGCATGTGCATGTAGTTCAAATTTGAATCATGCACATAAATGCATTGAAAATTAATGCATAAAAATGTCCAAATGAACCCCGAAAAATCCCAAAAATTGACACAACACTCCTATTGTTCTATGTTGACACGAGAAATTTTTTGAAAGCAATAAGAGGCAATGGATATTGTTTCGTCCCCGAAGGTGGGACGTTCCCTACCGAAACCATCATGCTTGTTGTGAGAAGCTCTGGTTTGTGAGAAGCATATACCTGAACCTGCCCCAAATGGGACAAATTTTTTAACACAACATGTTGATGCCGCTCCATGATAGCATGCCAAGTTTCATGAATTTCATACGAGTTTTGGATTTACTAGAATTTAAAAACCAGACATCTAAATGTTTTGTCGGCAATCAATAGTGCCCTCGTGTTTGAATTTCATTCCGATCTCTTGCATGGGACCTAGAAATTCACCCAAGGACACACATGTGATTTTTCAACCAACTTTAGTGCATTGGAGCATGTGCTTGTAGTTCAAATTTGAATTATGGACATAAAATGCCCAGTTAATGTATAAAAAGGCCAAATGAACCCCGAAAAATTCCAAGATTGAACATAACACTCCTGTTGTTCTATGTTGACACTAGAAAATTTTGAAAGCAATAAGATGCAACGGATATCGTCCCATCACCAAAGGTGGTACATTCCCTATTGAAACCATCATGCTTGTTGTGAGAAGCTCTGGTTTGTGAGAAGTTTATACCCGTACCTGCCCCAAATGGGACAAAATTTTCACCACGGCATGTTGATGCCGCTCCATGATAGCATGCCAAGTTTCATGAATTTTAGACGAGTTTTGGATTTATTATAATTTAAAAACTAGGCATATCAACGTTTTGCCGGCAATCAACAATGCCATGGTGTTTGAATTTCATTCCCATCCCTTGCATGGTACCTAGAAATTCACCCAAGGACACACATGTGATTTTTCAGCCAACTTTGGTGCATTGGAGCATGTGCTTGTAGTTCAAATTTGAATTATGCACATAAAATGCCTAGAAAACCCAATTAATGTATGAAAAAGGTCAAACGAACCCCGAAAAATTCATTCCCATTTCTTCCATGGGACCTAAGCATGCACTGAAGGACACAGATTTGATTTTTCAACAATTTGTATGCAGCAGAGCATGTGCATGTAGTTTAATTTTGAATTGTACACCTGAAAATGGCTAGAAAACCAGTTTAATGTATGAAATGTCCAAACGAACCCTGAATAATTCTAATTCTTTTACGACATACATACAGTTGCATGTTCACTGCAGATAAAAGGTCTAGCAATTCAAAAACCGCCATTGCCGCTGTGACCCCATTTTGTAATTCAAATCAAGTAGATCCCACACAGTTTATTCTCACCGACCATGTGAGATTTAGTACAAAATATCTTGGAGCATCGTCGGTGTATAGTACGCCTATGGATTACGCGAGAGGTGCGTTGGCTACAGTCCACAGCCGGCGTGTCAAGCACACTAGCTCGCTCCCCCAAAACTCCTGCCTCTGCATCCCTCACAATCTCGAAAATATCTACCGCCTGGAAGGTTTTAATGTTTGATAGCACACGATTAGTATGTGAGGACCGTGTGCGATGTCTATTACTCCTGCTCTGCTTCAGTCCCTTGATTCAAATTTTCAGTAGCCCCTGCATTTTACTCCCGCCTCTGCATCCCTCCCAATCTCAAAAATATCTGCTCGCCCTTGATCCAAATTTTCAATAGCCCCGCATTGTTACTCCCGCCTAGTAAAAATATCAGTTGCCGCAGTATTTCCTCAAACACAACCTCCACTCACACAGACACACATAACCCTCGAAACCATTGGTAGGTCGCCGCCATCACCAGCGCCTCCATCCTCAACCTATGCCTGTGTGTCGGGGAGCTCGAGTAGCCAATGGCCAAAAAGAGGTTTATCACGGCCTTTTTGCCTGATGCCGGTGAGGTGGCCGCTGAGGTGTCCCCGTCATCCTCCGCGGGCCCGATCTACTGTCGCCGGTCCCCCGATCTGCCTGTCGCCGCTCCCCTACACCGGTTCGAGGACTTCCCCGTCCTCCCCTAGACCCGGCAGCCAACGAAGTCCTACTTTGGGGTCTGGCAGCGGCAGTGGGGGACATGGGTCGCCGAGATTATAGATCGAGAGACCCGCACCCGCCGGTGGCTCGGTAGATTCCACATGGCCGAACTCGCGGCCATGGAGTACGATCGCTGGCAGGTCCACTACCATGACGCGGCAGCTAGGCTCAATTTCCCTTTCGGCACACATCCGGTCCACCTCGTTCCGTCGGAGCCACGAGTGGTGAGCTCGGTTATGGCGCGGGAGGACCGCGAGGCGTGGGAGCGTCTCGAGACCGAGAACGCCAACGAGGCCTACATGCAAGAGCTCCATCGGTAGCACCCAGAGCTTGTGGAGGCGGAGCGGGCGATCTTTGCCAGTGCGGAGGGTGGCGAGGTTACGCGCTCTCCTCTGATGACGAGGTCGAAGGCGGCGAGGATGGCGGCAAGGTTATCGCGCTCTCCTCTGATGACGAGGTCGAAGGTGGCGGCGATGGCGGGACGGAGGGTGTCGAGGTGGGCCCCGAGGACGAGGAGATCGACGTCGATGAGTGGAGGAGTGCCTTCCCCGACGACCCTGACGTTGGTACTGGCCCGGACCCGGCTCGCGGCACACCGTACATGACGAGGAAGGATTGGCTTGACCTCTACTTCGACCAAAAGTAGTTTAGCTTAGTTTACATTTATGTTTTATGTCCGGCTATGCAAAACTATCTATGTTTATGTTTGAATGCATGCTACCTCCGGTTGAACCTGCTTTGAACTTGATCAAATTGAAGTTTACAACCTTAAGTTTAGGGGATCGACTAGAAAAGGCCAAAAATTGCTGGAGTATATATATATATATATATATATATATATATATATCCAGTTATCCACTAAGGGTTTTAGTCCTTTAACTTTTTAAGGATCACCTAGAGATGTCCTTATGACTTGTTTATTTCAGTTCTTCACAATGTGATGCTCTATATGTGCAACTATTTGATGTGCAGTTCAATTTCATCAATAACAGTTTCAACAATACCACTATGAATTATGATATTTGGTTGCTGTTAAGGATATCGTAGTTAACATGCATTTTCATTTTTCAATTGTTGTTTAGCAACATGCATTGCACTGAATGACTAAATATGCAATCCTAGGCTACATAGCAACAAGGAAGAGTGTTACTTAATGTTCTCATGATGTCTAGTTATACATGTAATAAAATCTTATATAATGGGATGGATGGAGTGTTGTACTACATCATTTTTCAATTGTTGTTTAGCTTCTAATATTAACTTGGTGCTTTTAGGTACATATATCATTGCGAAAGATCCACACTTCGACCCTTTCCGCATATGTGGCAATGAGATATTCATGAACCAGCATCAAGTGAGGAAACTGATAAAGATTGTTACTAAAATGGGTCAAAAGATGTCAATCGAACTATTTGTTTACACTTTATGCAAGACAACAGTGGACTGCAGGATGGTCAGTAAGAACCCTGTAGCCTTCTTTTTACTGCCTGTAATGAGTTGTGTTAGATGAAAATATCTAAATCTTTTTTCTTTTGAAGTGGATCGTGAAGCAGTTTACTCAAGATTACCTCTCAAACTACATGATTGGCGGCCGGCCATCACAAGGGGTTCAACTAGAGTCATGCATGCCTTCTGCATCCAGGAGAGCACAATAGGGCCATTCCGCTTCACCTTGTTCAGCAACTGGAATGTCTGCCGCCTCTTTCTTTACCATCTATAATAGTACATGTATAGAACATATGTACCTATGAATCATTATTTATTTGGTGTTTCTGTAATTCTTAAACATATGAACCTATGAATTGAATAATGGATTGGTTGTTTGAACCTAATGGATATGAATAAAGCTATAGCGTACTTTCAAGTTTAAATTAGGTACAATTTTAAATAGCAGCAATTAAATTAGGGAAAAATTACGTTGTGCAGGTCATTATGGCACACACGGTTGGTAAAACACAAACGTTTGCAATATACACCATAATCTGAGACGGTTCACAGAGAGGAAACGTGTGCAAGCATGCACATAGTTGCCATTTGCAAAGCATGTGTGATGTCAGACACTATCACATACGGTGCGGGAAAACTAATGTGTGTGATTGTCTACCTATCATACACGGTTTATAATCATGAACTGTTTGTGATGTGCCAGGTATCGTAAATCTCCCATGCCTAGAATCTGCCTAGAAAACTGTCGTGCCTGGAATCTGCCTGGTTTTTGGCAGAACCACAAAACTCCGACTGCGATGGCAATGCGAGCACAAACGAGTGGCAAGGATGAAGCGTTTGGGATATTTGAGATATCGAAACGGTTATACATGGACAACTGTATGCATCAAGGCTCCCTATCCCCGATGGTTTCTGGGTCGTGTGGGAAGGACCCCCTATCGCCCACACTCACTTGGAGACGGTTCCATATGCCGTTGCGGAAAGGGGTTAAAAACCGTTTGTTTAGGACCGACACGCCCCAGTGAGTCTTGGTGCTGATCATGTTTTGCTCGTGAGAGAGGCTTAGTCAACGGGTCTGCAACATTCAGATCCGTATGTATGTTGCAAATCTCTATGTCTCCCTCCTTGACTTGATCACGGATGGAATTGAAACACCTCTTGATGTTCTTGGTTCTCTTGTGAAATCTGGATTCCTTTGCCAAGGCAATTGAACCAGTGTTGTCACAAAAGATTTTCACTGGACCCGATGCACTAGGTATGACACCTAGATCGGATATGAACTCCTTCATCCAGACTCCTTCATTTGCTACTTTCGAAGCAGCTATGTACTCCGCTTCACTCGTAGATCCCGCCATGACGCTTTGCTTAGAACTGCACCAACTGATAGCTCCACCATTCAATAAAAATATGTATCTAGTTTGTGACTTAGAGTCATCTGGATCAGTGTCAAAGCTTGCATCTACGTAACCGTTTACGACGAGCTCTTTGTCACCTCCATAAACGAGAAACATATCCTTAGTCCTTTTCAGGTATTTTAGGATATTCTTGACCGCTGTCCAGTAATCCACTACTGGATTACTTTGGTACCTCCCTGCTAAACTAATAGCAAGGAACACATCAGGTCTGGTACACAACATTGCATACATGATAGAACCTATGGCTGAAGCATAGGAAATGGCCTTTATTTTCTCTCTATCTTCTGCAGTGGTCGGGCATTGAGTCTGACTCAACTTCACACCTTGTAACATAGGCAAGGACCCTTTATTTGCTTGATCCATTTTTGACTTCTTCAAAACTTTATTAAGGTATGTGCTTTGTGAAAGTCCAATTAAGCGTCTTGATCTATCTCTATAGATCTTGATGCCTAATATATAAGCAGCTTCAGCGAGGTCTTTCATTGAGAAATTCTTATTCAAGTATCCTTTTATGCTATTCAGAAATTCAGTATCATTTTCGGTCAACAATATGTCATCCACATATAATATCAGAAATGCTACAAAGCTCCCACTCACTTTCTTGTAAATACAGGCTTCTCCAAAAGTCTGTATAAAATCATATGCTTTGATCACACTATCAAAGCGTATATTCCAACTCCGAGATGCTTGCACCAGTCCATAAATGGATTGCTGGAGCTTACACACTTTGTTAGTACCTTTTGGATCGACAAAACCTTCTGGTTGCATCATATACAACTCTTCTTTAAGATATCCATTAAGGAATGCAGTTTTGACATCCAACTGCCAAATTTCATAATTATAAAATGTGGCAATTGCTAACATGATTCGGACGGACTTAACCATCGCTACGGGTGAGAAGGTCTCATCGTAGTCAACTCCTTGAACTTGTCGAAAACCTTTCGCAACAAGTCAAGCTTTGTGGACAGTAACATTACCGACAGCGTCAACGTCAGTCTTCTTCTTGAAGATCCATTTATTCTCTATGGCTTGCCGATCATCGGGAAATTCAACCAAAGTCCACACTTTGTTCACATACATGGATCCTGAGGGAGTCCTGGATTAGGGGGTGTTCGGGTAGCCGGACTATACCTTCAGCCGGACTCCTGGACTATGAAGATACAAGATTGAAGACTTCGTCCCATGTCCGGATGGGACTTTCCTTGGCGTGGAAGGCAAGCTTGGCGATGCGGATATTCAAGATCTCCTACCATTGTAACCGACTCTATGTAACCCTAACCCTATCCGCTGTCTATATAAACCGGAGGGTTGTAGTCTGTAGGCAGTTAACTCCATATACAACAATCATACCATAGGCTAGCTTCTAGGGTTTAGCCTCCTTGATCTCGTGGTAGATCTACTCTTGTACTACCCATATCATCAATATGAATCAAGCAGGACGTAGGGTTTTACCTCCATCAAGAGGGCCCGAACCTGGGTAAAACATCGTGTTCCCTGCCTCCTGTTACCATCCGGCCTAGATGCACAGTTCGGGACCCACTACCTAAGATCCGCCAGTTTTGACACCGACATTGGTGCTTTCATTGAGAGTTCCTCTGTGTCGTCGCCTTTAGGCCCGATGGCTCCTTTGATCATCAACAACGATACGGTCCAGGGTGAGACTTTTCTCCCCGGACAGATCTTCGTCTTCGGCGGCTGCGGTGTGCGGGCCAATTCGCTCGGCCACCTGGAGCAGATCGAAAGCTACGCCCCTGGCCATCAAGTCAGGTTTGGAAGCTTAAACTACACGACCGACATCCGCGGAGACTTGATCTTCGACGGGTTCGAGCCACGGCCAAGCGCGCCGCACTATCTCGAGGGGCATGATCTAGCTCTGCCTCCGGACAGTGTCCTGGAGGCCGCACACGCATCGGTTCCGACCCCTAACTCAGGGCCTATTGCGCCAATCGAAGATGAGCGGTTGGACATCACCTCGGGGGCTTCGATCTCAAAGGCGATCGAGCCGAACGCTAGCCCTGCGCTCTGCATGATCCGTGACTCGGAGGATTTGGACTCCTTTCCGAACTCCGAACCCCCCGCGCCCCTGCCGATCGAATCCGATTGGGCGCCGATAATGGAGTTCACCGCCACAGACATCTTTCAGCACTCGCCTTTTGGCGATATCCTGAACTCTCTCAAGTCTCTCTCTTTGTCAGGAGAGCTCTGGCCGAACTACGGTCAGCGAGGATGGGATACGGACGATGAAGAAATTCAAAGCCCACCCACCACCCACTTGGTAGCCACTGTCGACAATTTAAACGACGTACTCAACTTTGACTCCGGAGACATCGACAGCATGGATGACGATGCAGGAGATACCGACGAACCAACGCCCATAGGGCATTGGACAGCCACCTCATCTCACGATGTGTACATGGTGGACACCCCTAAAGGAAGCGACAACAAGGAAAAAGGGGATGGGACGGGAGATCGACTCCCCGAAAAGCAATCAAAGCGTCGGCATAAACGCCGACCCAAGCCCCGCCTCGACAAAAACCCAGCCATAGAGCAGGACGAGCCGGTAGACGACGAGCAGGCCTTAGAGCAACCATCCGAACAGGGCAACACGGGTAGAGAAACTGAACATCCCTCCTCCGGCGAAAACGGCATTCCGGACGACCTCACGCCGGATAAACCTACGGAGCAGAAGAATCTCCACG
The DNA here is from genome assembly GCF_018294505.1 of Triticum aestivum. NCBI lineage: Eukaryota > Viridiplantae > Streptophyta > Magnoliopsida > Poales > Poaceae > Triticum > Triticum aestivum. The sequence continues at coordinate 253,143,968 of NC_057812.1, forward strand.
AGAGGCTCGCTGCAACTGCACACAGCCTAAAAAAGCAGAAGCGAAAGCTAAAAACAGCGGAAGATGCACTCCGAATTAGATGGAGCAAAGTAATCAATACCACAGATAAATACGGCGACAGTCGCTGCACTAAAAGCTACCCGAAAAGAAAGCTATTGCCTGAATTCGACGAAGAGGCCCTAGAGCCCTCGCATTCAAAAAAATGAGAAACCCACACGGTCGGATAGACGACCCCATAAAGCAGCAAGCGGCGCCGCACCTAAATCAGCATGCGACCTACTTAAGGATTCGCATTATGGCCCAGTCAGGTCCATTTATGGGCCAAGAAAGCAAGCTCTCGTAAGCAACGCTATGAAGCCATCATCAGAATCCGGCACACCCAAATACAGGGGCACCGCACACCCCCTATGTTTCACCGATGAGGTCCTAGACTATCAATTCCCAGAGGGATTCAAACCCATAAACATAGAGGCATATGATGGAACAACAGACCCTGGAGTTTGGATCGAGGATTATATCCTCCACATACACATGGCTAGAGGAGATGATCTCCACGCCATAAAATATTTACCCCTTAAGCTTAAAGGGCCAGCCCGGCATTGGCTTAAAAGCCTTCCCGAAAACACAATTGGAAGCTAGGAAGAGCTCGAGGATGCTTTCTGAGCAAACTTTCAAGGGACCTATGTCCGCCCTCCGGATGCAGACGATCTTAGTCACATAACTCAACAACCCGGAGAATCAGCTCGGCAGTTCTGGAATAGATTCCTCACTAAAAAGAATCAGATAGTCGACTGTCCGGACGCCGAAGCCTTAGAAGCTTTCAGGCATAACGTCCGAGACGAATGGCTCACCAGACACCTCGGCCAAGAAAAGCCAAGAACAATGGCCGCACTAACAAGCCTCATGACCCGCTTTTATGCAGGGGAGGACAGCTGGTTGGCAAGGTGCAGCCCCAGCGACCCAAGTACATCCAAAACTAGGGATGGAAACGGAAAACCGCGATGCAACAAGGACCGTCGCTGGACTAAGGACAAAAGTCCGAAGAGCACGGCAGTCAATGCCGGATTCAAAGGCTCACGACAAAATCAGGAAAAATCACCCCCCTAGGATAACAAGGACGATCCATCCAACTTAAATAAAATCCTGGACAGGATATGTCAGATACACAGTACTCCCGGGAAGCCTGCTAACAATACCCACAGAGATTGTTGGGTTTTCAAACAATCCGGCAGACTCAATGCCGAACACAAGGGGCTCGACACACCAAGCGAAGACGAGGACGAACCCCAAAAGTAGAGCACCAGGAAACAAAAGAACTTCCCACAAGAAGTAAAAACAGTGAACTCACTTCACATAACAAAACGTGCGGCGCCCGTAAAGGTACGCACCACACGGCCCATCCCCAAAGGGTCCTGCCACTGGTTGTCAAAACCGATCATCTTCGATCAGCTAGATTATTCTAGAAATATCAAGAATGCAGGCTGGACTGCCTTGATACTCGATCCAATAATTGGCGGACTCCAGTTTTCAAATGTCCTTATGGACGGCGGCAGTGGACTAAACCTGATATATCAAGATACAATCCATCACATGGGGATAAACCCAGCAAGAATCCGCCGCAGCAAAACCTCATTTCAAGGGGTAACACCTGGTCCGGACACCCATTGTATGGGTTTCCTCCGGCTTGAAGTCATATTCGTCTCTGCCGATAACTTCTGCCGCGAAAAGCTGACCTTCCATATCGTCCCGTTCTCAAGTCGCTATCAAGCACTACTGGGACGCGAAGCTTTCGCTCGCTTTAACGCAATACCGCATTATGCATCTCTTACGCTTAAGATGCCCGGTCCACGAGGCATCATCTCTTTGAAGGGGAAGCACTAAAGTGCGCCTCCCCAAGCGGAGGACTGTGCGGCCGCTTGGACAGCCCCACAGCAAAATGGCCTCATCGGCCAGAAAACTTCAAAATAGGTCATTCAAGACCACGAACGCGGATATACGAGTTCGGTGCAAAATCATCATTGATGCAGGCCTAGTGGCCATATACCCCCGCACTAGGGGCTCCACGCATATACAATAAGATACAATAAAGCTCAATCTTATATATTTTACTTTATACTTTGTTTATTTAAAACTTTTTCGGCACGACCCGTTTTCAACTCAGTTCCTCTCTTTTACAGATGAATGTCGTACAGCGCCCGTCCAGGATACGGCACAACGGAGACACAGGCGCAGACGTGCAGTAGGGACCCGTCCTAAAGGATTCTTTTTAGATTAAGACCCTGCGTAAACCTTTTTTACTGTCTCTTGTTGCTATGCATCCCCTGGTTTTTTCTGATATAACCAAGGAGGAGGCTGGCATCTTGGCATGTGGCCACGTCAGAATTTTTGCACGTACCTGGACACTAGGGGCTTTTTTAATAAAGAGTGTTGTTTCGCCCGCACTCATAAAGACCGAACACCTTAGGGAGTGTTCGGCGTCACGAGTTTTGGCATTATATGCATCGGCTCCGAATCATGTCTTTGGTCAAATGTTGGGTTGCCCGACTCCTGAGTTTGGCTACCTTACATTCCGCTCTATCGGCTAAGGTAGCACCAGGAGAACTACTGCGATTGTGCCCCGGTTCGGCCGGGCGAGCACCTCAGTAGAGAAAGCCGAAAACTGACTGTCATGATATAGCGTGAGACTGGTCAGCCACTCGATGACCTATCAGAATCTATCGGATTCCTCCGCTTTAACAAAGGGCCGCTTCCCGGTCAAGCACATACGCGCCCCGAACTCGGGCGAGCGCAGTCGCCACCAAGGGGTTACCTAAATAGTCTCACTGTCAAGCTCCTATGGCTAAGTGAAAGTGTTAAAGCATTATAGTCCGGTTGCCTGGCCCGCTGCGCTATCACCTCCTTTGTAGGACCAAGACGTTGGGTTAAGTGTGAAAATGCGTCTTCTGCGAGCACCCCCGCACTATGTGCGTGGGGGCTGAAGCCAACGACTGCCATCTTTCAGATTTTGTATATATATATATTTTAAAACGGCCGCACAGGAGGTGTTCCCAATACTTGAAGGCACAAGTATAAAAAGGCCACTACAGTTTATCAAAATATTACTTTATAATTACATATGCTATCATAACATAGCATCTTTCGAGCACTGCGTCTCTATTACACGAGCGCCTTCAAGGACTTCCTGAAAATAGTGCTCGGAGGGTACTCGGCTTTTGTCCGAATCTCGGGACGCAACAATGGTGGTCTCCATCTCTGCCCAGTATGTCTTGACACGGGCAAGAGCCATCCTTGCGCCCTCTATGCATGCTGACCTCTTCATTGCATTAATACGCGGCACCGTGTCAAGGAATTGCTGCACCAAGCTGAAATAACTCTTTGGCTCCGATCTCCCCGGCCACAGATGACCCATGACGTACTTCATGGCGAGTCCAGACAACCTATTCAGTTCAGCCCATTGAGCCAAACGACCGTCCACTGCCAGTGGACGCTCTGGATTGTGAAACTGCGACCAGAAAAGCTTTTCCACTTCGCGATCTTTCTGATCTCGAAAGTGTTCGGTCGCATCAGCAGCACTCGCTGCCAAATCCAGATAGGTATCCTGCACACTCCACATCTGGTCCAACGGAGCAAACTTCGGATCGCAAAATTTCCTTCGCATCATAAAGGGCTTTCCAGCCGCAATCTGTTCGGCCTGACGTAGCTCCTCCTTCGCAGCTCTCATCGCAGAGCGCGCGTCCTTGGCATTGGTAACGGCCTTCTCTAAGTCCGTCTGTTTCACCTGGTCTTCTTTCTCAAGAAGTCTGCAACGGTCTGCAGCACTCTTTAACTTTTCAGCCATCTCGGCCATCTCTTCCTTGCTTCGGCAATGAGCAGCCTGTTCGGCTCTCAGCTCTTCAAGGGCTTTCTTGGCAGCCGCATCACTTTCTCTGGCTTGTTCTTTAGCTCGGGCAAGTTCTGCTCTAAGACTCTCCACGGCGGCCACACCATCTGCGTCAAGCACACACATCGTAAGACACTGGCATAAAACTCTTCTTACCTGATGCCGCCCGAGGAATTACATACCTTGAGCCTCATCAAGCCGCTTGTTGACAAGCGCGATGTCGGCATCTGCCACGTCCAGTTGCCGCTTTAGTTCGGCAAAATCACCAGTTCGGCTCGATTCCGGACACCCTGCTACCTACATTCAAAGGCGACATCTTAGACCTGGGATTATGATCCTCCGCATGCCGTCATTTCTTGATGACGCGCAGAGTCTCAGGGGCTACTATCTACACAGGGCGCATCTTATTCATGCGCAACTGACAAAAGTGTACATTATCTAATGTACCTCAAAACCCGTCAGTAAACTTTTGACGGCCTCATGCAATCCGCTCTCTGCGGATGAGATCCTTTCAATCACCATGCTCATCAATGCATGGTGCTCCTCTGAGATAGAAGCTCGCCCCAGCAGAATCTTTAGCTCCTCCGGCCGAGCACCAGACGATGCCGGACTTGTCCCATGACCTCTTTCGAAGGCCGGACGCAGAGAACCTCGGGGGCCACATAGCTATCTTCCGCCCCTGCCGGATTCGGAGAAACCCTCTGCGACGACACCTCAGGGTCGCCCGCCTCGCTAGGCGGCACGGCAGGGGGAGGCGTCCCGCTCTCCATCATCTCCGGAAGGAGATCCCCCGAAGACGAGCTCTGCTGAGAAGGGCTGAGGTCCGAGCTACAAGGTAAAAATTCGGTTAATCTTCTCAAATCTAAATCAAGGATTTCCCTCATCCCTCAAAAGGAAAATCTTTCTCTACTTACGGCTCGCTGGAGGGCTGATCCCCTTGAGGGTGTAGTCCGGCCGAGGAACTCCCCGGCGTCGGACCCTCTGACAAGGATTTTTCCCCCGCTTCGAGGCCATGGTTTCCGGGTCGTCAGAGGCGGCTCTCTTCTTCCCCTTAGGAGAGGAATTGTCAGTTCCTCCCTTCGGAGCAGCCTCCTTCGAGGAGGCCATAGTTTCCTTGTCCTCCCCCTTGCTTCCCTCCAAAGGCATTATCTCCAGCATCCTGACCAGCACGGGATCCGGCCTGGTTTCGGGAAGGGGAGCCGGACACCTGATCAGCTTTGCCTTCGCTATCCACTCCTGTTTAAAAGGACGGCTCTTTTAGGGGCAAGTTTATGACAATTATACGGATAGAAGGTCCGGGCACAAGGTTGCTTACTTGAGTATCCGGGCGATTGCATCTTAGGCCTACGTCCTCGGTTAAATCCGGACACATCTCTCGTGATCCGAAGAACAGTTTATACATCTCCGCGGGCGTTGCACCCATGAAATTCTGGAGAGCTCGCGGTCCCTCTGGATTAAACTCCCATAGGCGAAGGGAGCGACGTTTGCTGGGCAATATTCGGCGAATCAGCATGACCTGCATCACCTTGACCAGGCTGAGGTCTCCTTCCAAGAGATCCTTAATGCGGCCCTGTAACAAGAGCACGTCTTTGGGCAAACCCCAATCTAACCCTCTATTGACCCATGACGCTAGCCGTGGTGGGGGACCCGAGCGAAAGGCAGGAGGCGCCACCCACTTGGTGCTCCGGGGAGCGGTGATATAAAACCACTCTCGTTGCCACAAGCCTAGCTCCTCTTGAAAAGAGCCCTCGGGCCATGGAGCATCAGCATTTTTGCTTATAACAGCGCCTCCGCACTCTGCATGTCGTCCCTTGATCATCTTCGGCTCCACTTTGAAGGTCTTGAGCCATAATCCGAAGTGAGGGGTAACACGGAGGAACGCTTCACATACAACGATAAACGAGGAGATATGGAGGATGGACTCCGGAGCTAAGTCGTGAAATTCCAGCCCGTAATAAAACAGAAGTCCCCTCACAAAGGGATCCATCGGGAAGCCTAACCCCCGAAGGAAGTGAGACACAAACACTACGCTCTCATCGGGCTGGGGACTGGGGATAGCCTGCCTTTGAACAGGCAACCTGTGCGAAATTTCGGCGGTCAAGAACTTAGCCTCTCTCAACTTTAGCACGTCCTCCTCCGTGACGGAGGAGGGCATCCATCGGCCTTGAAGGTCGGAACCGGACATTGTCGAAGGTCTGAGGCGCCCGGAATCTAGAGCCTAGGGTGTTGGAACTCGAGGCGACGGGCGAACTCGTTTTGGGATTGGAGAAAAGGAGTAAGACCCTGGTCTCTTTATAAGAGGTTGAATACCAGGAGCCCTCCCCGTAACCGTTTGGGTCTCACCTTTAATCGAGAAAACATGCTAACGGGCACGATTGGGTTACCCACGTCCGTATTGATGAGAATCCCGTGAAAGGGGGGCACACGATCTCTGCTTTGACAAGATGTGCCAAGGAAACTGCCTCGTAAAACATGCTGAGGTGGAAAAGTGAAATCGATTCAAGTAAAGGACTTGGCTGAGGTGTGATGACGCACTGCGGAATACGTCAGCAGATTTGATTTGTGTTAATATTATTCTCTCTATGGCAATACGTGGAAGCTTATTTTTGCAGAGCCGGACACTACTCTTGGTGTTTACAATCTTCTATGAAGGACTTGGGGGAGGAACCCGCCTTGCAATGCCGAAGACAATTTGCGCGCCGGACTCATCGTCATTGAAGCCTGGTTCAGGGGCTACTAAGGGAGTCCTGGATTAGGGGGTGTTCGGGTAGCCAGACTATACCTTCAGCCGGACTCCTGGACTATGAAGATACAAGATTGAAGACTTCGTCCCGTGTCCGGATGGGACTTTCCTTGGCGTGGAAGGCAAGCTTGGCGATGCGGATATTCAAGATCTCCTACCATTGTAACCGACTCTATGTAACCCTAACCCTATTCGGTGTCTATATAAACCGGAGGGTTGTAGTCCGTAGGCAATCAACTCCATATACAACAATCATACCATAGGCTAGCTTCTAGGGTTTAGCCTCCTTGATCTCGTGGTAGATCTACTCTTGTACTACCCATATCATCAATATTAATCAAGCAGGACGTAGGGTTTTACCTCCATCAAGAGGGCCCGAACCTGGGTAAAACATCGTGTTCCCTGCCTCCTGTTACCATCCGGCCTAGACGCACAGTTCGGGACCCACTACCCGAGATCCGCCGGTTTTGACACCGATAGATCCCATCTCAGATTTCATGGCCTCAAGCCATTTTGCGGAACCTGGGCTCGTCATCGCTTCCTCATAGTTCGTAGGTTCGTCATGGTCAAGTAACATGACCTCCAGAACAGTATTACCATACCACTCTGGTGCGGATCTTACTCTGGTTGACCTACGAGGTTCGGTAGTAACTTGATCAGAAGTTTCATGATCATCATCATTAGCTTCCTCACCAATTGGTGTAGGAATCACTGGAACTGTTTTCTATGATGAACTATTTTCCAATAAGGGAGCAGGTACAATTACCTCATCAAGTTCTACTTTCCTCCCAGTCACTTCTTTCGAGAGAAACTCCTTCTCTAGAAAGGATCCATTCTTAGCAACGAATGTCTTGCCTTCGGATCTGTGATAGAAGGTGTACCCAACAGTCTCCTTTGGGTATCCTATGAAGACACATTTCTCCGATTTGGGTTTGAGCTTATCAGGTTGAAGATTTTTCACATAAGCATCGCAGCCCCAAACTTTAAGAAACGACAACTTGGGTTTCTTGCCAAACCACAGTTCATAAGGTGTCGTCTCAACGGATTTCGATGGTGCCCTATTTAACGTGAATGCAGTCGTCTCTAAAGCATAACCCCAAAATGATAGCGGTAAATTAGTAAGAGACATCATAGATCGCACCATATCTAATAAAGTGCGGTTACGACGTTCGGACACACCATTACGCTGTGCTGTTCCAGGTGGCGTGAGTTGCGAAACTATTCCGCATTGTTTCAAATGAATACCAAACTCATAACTCAAATATTCACCTCCACGATTAGATCGTAGAAACTTAATTTTCTTGTTACGATGACTTTCCACTTCACTCTGAAATTCTTTGAACTTTTCAAATGTTTCAGACTTGTGTTTCATCAAGTAGATATACCCATATTTGCTTCAATCATCTGAAGGTAAGAAAATAACGATACCCACCGCGAGCATCAACAGTCATCGAACCGCATACATCAGTATGTATTATTTCCAACAAGTTTGTTGCTCGCTCCATTGTTCTGGAGAACGGAGTCTTAGTCATCTTGCCCATGAAGCATGGTTCGCAAGCATGAAGTGATTCATAATCAAGTGGTTCCAAAATCCCATTTGCATGGAGTTTCTTCATGCGCTTTATACCAATATGACGTAAACGGCAGTGCCACAAATAAGTCACATTATCATTATTAAACTTATATCTGCTGGTTTCAATACTATGAATATGTGTATCAGTACTATCAAGATTTAGTAAAAATAGACCACTCATCAAGGGTGCATGACCATAAAATATATTACTCATATAAATAGAACAACCATTATTCTCTGATTTAAATGAATAACCGTCTCGCATCAAAGAAGATCTAGATATAATGTTCATGATTAACACTGACACCAAATAATAATTATTCAGGTCTAAAACTAATCCCGAAGGTAGATGTAGAGGTAGTGTGACGACGGAGATCACATCGACTTTGGAACCATTTCCCACGCGCATCATCACCTCATCCTTAGCCAATCTTCACTTAATCTGTAGCCCCTGTTTTGAGTTGCAAATATTAGCAACAGAACCAGTATCAAATACCCAGGCACTACTGCGAGCATTAGTAAGGTACACATCAATAACATGTATATCAAATATACCTTTCACTTTGCCATCCTTCTTATCTGCCAAATACTTGGGGCAGTTCCGCTTCCAGTGACCAGTCCCTTTGCAGTAGAAGCACTCAGTCTCAGGCTTAGGTCCAGACTTGAGCTTCTTCACTTGAGCAACAACTTCCTTGCTGTTCTTCTTGAAGTTCCCCTTCTTCCCTTTGCCCTTGTTCTTGAAACTGGTGGTCTTGTTGACCATCAACACTTGATGCTCCTTCTTGATTTCTACCTCCGCAACCTTTAGCATTGCGAAGAGCTCGAGAATTGTCTTATCCATCCCTTGCATATTATAGTTCATCATGAAGCTCTTGTAGCTTGGTGGCAGTGATTGAAGAACTTTGTCAATGACACTATCATCAGGAAGATTAACTCCCAGCTGAGTCAAGTGGTTGTGGTACCCAAACATTCTGAGTATATGTTCACTGACAGAACTATTCTCCTCCATTTTGCAGCTGTAGAACTTATTGGAGACTTCATATCTCCCAATCCGGGCATTTGCTTGAAATATCAACTTCAACTCCTGGAACATCTCATATGCTCCATGACGTTCAAAACATTGTTGAAGTTCCGGTTCTAAGCCATAAAGCATGGCACACTGAACTATTGAGTAGTCATCAGCTTTGCTCTGCTAGACGTTCTTAACATTGTCAGCAGCATCTGCAGCGGGCTTGTCACCCAGCGGTGCTTCCACGATGTAATTCTTCTGTGCAGCAATGAGGATAATCCTCAAGTTATGGACCCAGTCCGTGTAATTGCTACCATCATCTTTCAACTTAGCTTTCTCTAGGAACACATTAAAATTCAACGGAACAACAGCACAGGCCATTTATCTACAACAACATAGACATGCAAACTACTATCAGGTGCTAAGTTCATGATAAATTAAAGTTCAATTAATCATATTACTTAAGAACTCCCACTTAGATAGACATCCCTCTAATCATCTAAGTGATCACGTGATCCATATCAACTAAACCATGTCCGATCATCATGTGAGATGGAGTAGTTTTCAATGGTGAACATCACTATGTTGATCATATCTACTATATGATTCACGCTCGACCTTTCGGTCTCAGTGTTCGGAGGCCATATCTGCATATGCTAGGCTCGTCAAGTTTAACCTAAGTATTCTGCTTGTGCAAAACTGGCTTGCACCCGTTGTATGTGGACGTTGAGCTTATCACACCCTATCATCACGTGGTGTCTTGGCACGATGAACTGTATCAACGGTGCATACTCATGGAGAACACTTATACCTTGAAATTTAGCGAGAGATCATCTTATAATGCTACCGCATACTAAGTAGAATAAGATGCATAAAGGATAAACATCACATGCAATCAATATAAGTGATATGATATGGCCATCATCATCTTGTTCCTTTGATCTCCATCTCCAAAGCACCGTCATGATCACCATGGTCACCAGCTTGACACCTTGATCTCCATAAAAGCATCATTGTCATCTCGCCAACTATTGCTTCTATGACTATCGCTACTGCTTAGTGATAGAGTAAAGCAATTACATGGTGGTTGCATTTCATACAATAAAGCGACAACCATATGGCTCCTGCCAGTTGCCGATAACTGTGTTACAAAACATGATCATATCATACAACAATTTATATAATCACGTCTTGACCATATGACATCACAACATGCCCTGCAAAAACAAGTTAGACGTCCTCTACTTTGTTGTTGCAAGTCTTACGTGGCTTCTACGGGCTAAGCAAGAACTGTTCTTACCTACGCATCAAAAACCACAATGCGGTATAGTGATTGCTTTTTGATCTTCACAAAGAACCCTGTTCATTGAATCCGATTCAACTAAAGTTGGAGAAACTTACACCCACTAGCCACCTGTGTGCAAAGCACGTCGGTAGAACCAGTCTCGCGTAAGCGTACACATAATGTCGGTCTAAGCCGCTTCATCCAACAATACCGATGAATCAAGAATCAACTAGTGACGGCAAGCAATATATATATACCCACGCCCACAACTCCTTTGTGTTCTACTCGTGCATATAACATCTACCCATAGACCTGGCTCGGATGCCACTATTGGGGAACGCAGTATTTCAAAAAAATCCTACGATCATGCAAGATTTATCTAGGATATGCATAGCAACGAGAGGGGAGAGTATGTCTACGTAGCCTTGTAGACTGAAAGTGGAAGCATTATGAAACACGGTTGATGTAGTCGAACATCTTCGCGATCCAACCGATCAAGTACCGAACGCACGGCACCTCCACGATCTACACACATTCAGCTCGATGACGTCCCTCGTACTCTTGATCCAGTTGAGGCCGAGGGAGAGTTTCATTAGCACGACGGCGTGATGACGGTGATGATGAAGTTACCGATGCAGGGCTTCGCCTAAGCACTACAATGATATGACCGAGGTGGAATTCTTTGGAGGGGGCACCGCACACGGCTAAACAATCAACTTGTGTGTCTATGGGGTGCCCCCTCCCTCGTATATAAATGAGTGGAGGAGGGGAGGGCCGGCCCTCTGTATGGCACGCCCCAAGGGGGATTCCTACTTCTAGTTGGAGTAGGTTTCCTCCTTTCCCTAGTTGGAGTAGGAGAAGAAGGAAGAGGGAGAAGGAGAGAAGGAAAGGGGGCCCGCCCCCCTTCCCAATTCGGATTGGGCTTGGGGGGGGGGCGCCCCCACCTTGGCGTCCTCCTCCTCTCTCCCACTAAGGCCCAATAAGGCCCACTGACTCCCCGAGGGATTCCGGTAACCTCCCGGTACTCCAGAAAATGCCCGAACTCATCCGGAACCATTTCGGTGTCCAAGCATAGCCTTCCAATATATCAATCTTTATTTCTCGACCATTTTGAGACTCCTTGTCATGTCCGTGATCACATCCGGGACTCCGAACTACCTTCATTACATCAAAACACATAAACTCATAATACCGATCGTCATCGAACGTTAAGCGTGCGGACCCTACGGGTTCGAGAACTATGTAGACATGATCGAGACTCACTTTCGGTCAATAACCAATAGAGGAACCTAGATTCTCATATTGGTTCCTACATATTCTACGAAGATCTTTATCGGTCAAACCACATAACAACATACGTTGTTCCCTTTGTCATCGGTATGTTACTTGCCCGAGATTCGATCGTCAGTATCATCATACCTAGTTCAATCTCGTTACTAGCAAGTATCTTTACTAGTTCCGTAATGCATCATCCTGCAGCTAAATCATTAGTCACATTGCTTGCAAGTCTTATTGTGATGTGCATTACCGAGAGGGCCCAGAGATACCTCTCTGATACACGGAGTAACAAATCCTAATCTTGATCTATGACAACTCAATAAACACCATCGGCAACAACTGCATTGCATCTTTATAGTCACCCAGTTACGTTGTGATGTTTGATAGCATACTAAGTGTTCCTCTGGTGTTCGGGAGTTGCATAATCTCATAGTCATAGGAACATGTATAAGTTATGGAGAAAGCAATAACAATAAACTAAACGATCATATGCTAAGCTAATGGATGGGTCAAGTCAATCACATCATTCTCTAATGATGTGATCCCGTTCATCAAATGACAACTCTTGTCTATACACCACACACTAGATTTTCCTACCGATGTGTGTTGGGAAAAGTCAATTTTCCCAATAGACTGTTGGTCGGGAAAACTTCTATCTAACTGTTGGTCGGTAATATTGATGTATTGTGTCCAAATTTCGGTCGGCAATACTCGGATACTTCACGTTGGACTATCGATCGGGAAAGCTTATATCTCCATCAGACTATTGATCGGAGATAATTGCCGACCGACTGTTCGTTGCCCATTTGGGCCGGCCAGTCTTTGCGAGCGCGGGACAAAAACTTAGCGCCAAGCCTCCTTCCTAATTTTTTCATTCGGCCTTCAACAGGTGCCACGACCAAATCCAAATCCCCCAAACCTAATTCCTCTCACGCACTCCCTCCACCGCCGCCCGCTCGCTAGCAGCCCGCCCGCCGTCTCCACCATGCCGTCACCTATCTCCCTCATCCTCCTGCACCGTGATAATCCCCAAGTGAAGGGAATCATCGTAGAAATTCTCAATGGTGGAAGTGATAAGTACGGAGTGTCAAACCCACAAGGAGCTAAAGGTAAGATCAATATTCTCTCAAGTCCTATCTGCCACTGATACGACTCTACGTACACCGAACGTTTGCTTCCAACTAGAAACAAGAAATAAAACTACGTTGTGGGTATGAAGAGGATAACTTTGCATGGTATCGGAGAGATAAAACATAAAAGTAGGTGCTATTATCATAAAGTTAGAATATATTACTAAATATTATAAATAGCGACTGTGGAATAATGATGGATCGATGTGCGGAATTGTCTTAGGCAATTTTTAACAAGACCGGAGGTCGTCATTGCAATTTCATATGAGGGAGAGGCATAAGCTAACATACTTTCTCTTCTTGGATCATATGCACTTATGATTGGAACTATAGCAAGCATCCTCAACTACTAAATATCATTAGGGTAAAACCCAATCATAGCATTAAAGCATCAAGTCCCCTTTATCCCATATGCAACAACCCCCTTACTCAGGTTTATGCTTTTGTCACTCAAGCAACCCACTATAAGCGAATCATGAACGTATTGCAACACCCTACAACGGGAATCCCTCACGCTTGCGCGACATGGAGGGCACAATAGGACAACACCAAAATAAAACATACAACTCATACCAATCGAGATCATCAATCAACCCAAAGACAAAGGATATCTACTCAAAACATCATAGGATGGCAACACATCATTGGATCATAATATGTGGCATAAAGCACCATGTTCAAGTAGGGATTACAGCGGGGTGAGGGAGAGTGGACCGCGTAAAAGAGATGATGATGGTGATGATGATGATGATGTTGACGAAGACGATCACCGTGGCGATGATTCCCCTCCCGATGGCACTCTGGTGCCACCGAGAGAGAGGAGGAAAGGTTCTCCCCCTTGTGCTTCCTCCTCCATGGCCTCCCCCTGGATGGGGAGAGGTTCTCCCTCTAGTCCTTGGCCTTCATGGCGACGATGGTCCCTCTGGGATCCTCCTCCATAGCCTCCGGTGATGATGACCCTCTCCGGCAGGGTGCTTGAGAGGGCCTAGATTGATTTCTCGTGGCTACAGAGGCTTACGACGGCGGAACTTCCGATCTAGGTTAATTTTTGAAGGTTTGGGTATTTATAGGAGAGGTTGGCGTCGAGAACAAGTCAGGGGGCTCCATGGGTAGTCCACGAGGCACATGGGCACGCCCCCACCCTCATGGGGCCCACGAGACTCCCCTCCGGTAGATTTTTGTTCAAGTATTTTTTATATTTTCCAAAAAAATCTCCGTTGATTTTCATCGCATTCTGAGAACTTTTATTTCTGCACAAAAATAACACCACGGTAGTTTTGCTGAAAATAGCGTCAGTCTAGGTTAGTTCTAATCAAATCATACCAAAATCATATAAAACTATTGTAAACATGGCATGAATACTTCATAAATTAATGATACGTTGGAGACATATCACACCCCCACTGCTTAGGCCCCGAACACTACTAACACTCTGTTGGAGTTCGGGGAGAGGCCAAGGCGCGGTGGTGGACACCGCCATCCCTCTCAGATCCGGGGCTGAGAGAGGGAGGGAGGGAGGGAGGTGGGTCACCTACGAGAGAGAGCACTCACGCCCTCGCTCGTCAGTCGTCACCCAGGGGCCGCCACCGCCGCTGCCATGCCATGGGCTTCGTCCGATCTGCGCTCGCCGATTCGTTTGAAGAAGGATCTGGCCATTGACTGCTGGTGCTTCCCCTCCCCGGGCGGTGAGTGCTCTTTTCAATCTCCTCTCCCTCTCCACCCATCCCCAATCGGTGTTGCCGTTAGTTGACTTATTTGCTTTTCCCTTTTCCGTTCAGATCAGCCATGACTTGGGATAGTACTTCTATCCAGCAAGCAGCATTTTGGATGTGACCTCCAGCTCAAGCAGAGCATCAAAAATAGGGGCTCTATCTGCTAATGGGGTAGCCGGCAATGCAGTCTAAGAGCTACATCTCGTGTGATTTCTGGATATGAGAACTTGAAGAAGAACAAGCTTGATGCTATTATTGAAAAAAAATCTATGCTACATGTATTCCTTTAAGTACTGTTGCCAGAAACCTTAATTAGCTACTGTTTTTTATGAAATGGATGTGATTTATTTGTGAACTTTAGAGCTTTTGAGTTGTAATTTGTGATGTTTGAACCCTTGCCAGACTATCAAATTATGCTATGTGTGCCTGAAGGTCAATACAAGGGTATTCATCATATGAAAATTCATTACTTTATATATATAGAAAAACGTATCCGCATATCTGTGCTTTGAGACGAGGGACAACCCTGAGAACTAGCTTGAGGTTCCACAAAAAGTCCAAATAATCATACTAATGTTTCAGACTTTTACTTAAGCATTGTAGAAATCTGGAAAACATAGGACTATATTAAACTTAGTTTAGTTTTTCTGGAATGAAGATAAAGTACATATCTAACAGTCTGTATTTATACAGTCATGCTTCTATAGATTTTACAGTTTTGTTTTCTCTTTAAATTTGCTTTAGTAGTTCTATAACTTCCAGAATAGTTCATGTATCCCATATTTTCCCAGGATTCTTCTTTGCATCCCATACACTTAGACGGAGTGGGAGGCTGCCGCAGCGTTGCTGGACTCGGAGCCAAAGCCATCCGACGCCGCCAACAGGTTGCACCTATTCGCGGAAATGACCACAGCTGTGATGTCTGTATAGAAAATCAGTATTTTCTTGGTTCATATCCTATCTGAAACTTGGAATGTTAATTTTTAGGCACAACTTAACTTTCACTGTAGCCTGCATATTCTTCTACTCACAAACAGGGCAAAACATGCACCATAGAATGCTGGGAGAACATAGATTTATTTTGCTCTTCGTACTTTTATTAGATAAGCCACATTGCAAAGAGAATATGGATTTATGTTGATCTTCCTACTATTATTAGATAGGCCACATTCTTTTTGTTTCATTCATGCCTTTGTTGCTAACAGTATGGTTGTGTAAATTCAACATTGATGTTTAATTTTACATGATTTACACAAAACTTGTATTCATATTACATGAGATGTTGCATGTGCTAACAGTCTGATGCCTTCAGAATTGGCTCTCAAAACTTTCAACCATGATTAGAGCTAGCATACAGTTTGCAGTTTTTAGGGTCTACCTCGGCTTCTGGGCAAGATATTGTTTAATTTTAGGTAAGCTCTAATTTGTAAAGCATTATTGCAGCTTTTAGAAACTTTGAATCTCAGATTTATTGAGATATCAAAATCCCAGTTTGAGATTCATCGAGATAAGGAGATCTAATTCGACCATGTAATTTGAATCTTACTCCAATGAGTATTGTTGATTGTCGTTTTTAACAATATTACTCAACTTATGGTCACTTCCCTTTGTTTAGTTCAGCGCCATTATTTTCTCTTATTCTTTTTGGTAAAAAGAAATCTCTCACTATCAAATGTATTATGTAATCCTTTTCTGCTCAGCGGTAGTAAATTTCATAGAGGTTATGTAATATATAATGTCATTATTGCTGTAGAAGTTGCAGAAGTGTAATGCTGACTCTACTCGAATGATTATTATCCCTACATGCATAACATATTATAAAGAGATCTTCCTACGTGGCCCTTTTTTAGGGATGCATGCTGACGTGTGCACATCGTTTCTAGGTTGTCTTGGTGCATCTTTTATCCTGCTTCAGCTGGTTAGCCTAAATCCTCTTTTCTCCTATTTCAGTTGATTAGCAACCAGTATTGTTTAGGAATTTTGAGTGGCACACATCCTGGTTTGGCGAGCCGATGATCGGACATCATTTGTCAAGGTCTGTGCACATTGAAAACTCTTGCTGTGGATAGGAATGATGTTCATCGCAAACCGATGTAGCTTCTTAATATGCGTACTATATTAGATTGATCCTTTTGAATTAAGTTGATGTAAAATTATTTCTTCAACCCAAGCTCTCTCGGCCTGTTTTCTCTTTCTTCATTGTAACTTATATATACATAGGGAGCTGACCTTCATGCACCACTCAGGCGCCACATCTGGCCACTAACAACACGTCTAGGCACTAACTCACTCCCTGTCGGGTGGTAGGTGCGACATATGCCAACGGGTGGCTTATCATTGTGGGAGCCAGTAAAACATCGCCGGTGCCTGGAAACGGGATGAGGCGAAGACATACACGCCGGCGAATCTTACCCAGCTTTGGGGCTCTCCGTGGATATAACACCCCTACTGCTGCTCTGCGCGGTCTCCGCATGATCACTAGATGAACAAGTGTCTACACGATGCTCCTTGAGCTGTTTGGCGAGAGGAGGAAGAAGCGCTCTGCTTGCTCTCTTCTCCTCCCTACGTGGTGTCTAAAACTAGCAGGGATCCATCTCCTTTGCATGGGTGTCCCGGGGGGTTTATACAGGCCTACCCCCCAGGGGTACAATGGTAATCCGGCTGGGCGTGGGGCCCAGTCATCTGCGTCTTTGCTCTCCGGCTTCTGCGCCGGCTGCTGGGGCCTGCCGGCTGGTGGGTCCCGCCGGCTACCGGTTCCTTAGTCGACAGGCAGGCCCCACTGTCCAGGGCCTTGTCGGTGGCTGGTTACTGTTTCTCAATCTTGGTGACAAGGGCTTCACCGAGGTAAGCGTGGCTACAGTGCTGCCGTCCAGCGGGTGACCACTGTAGCCTCACCGCGTCTTGTCGACTTAATGGGGCGTCTCCTTCGAGGGGGTGGCAAGCCGGCCGGAGAGAGCTGGCTCCGTCTTAGGCCGACTGGGGGAGGCCAGGCCACCTTCGGGTGTCTCTTTGCCCGAAGGGGCCCACCGCCCATGGGCCGTACTGGTAGCCCGTCGTGGATGACATCAGGGTCCACGTGGCAACAGTGCTGCGCCGGACGGGTCATGGCCACCCGTACGGCGCACTATGCCAGGCGCGCTCCGGGATTCGGGGGTGGCAGGCTTCACTGTAGCCACGCCCCGTCACATCGTTGTTATGTGGATGCAGACTTCGAGGGTACGGTCTTGACCGCTTTATGGGAGCCGGCTCCTTGGAGTCGGCCTTCTCGCAGCCGGCTCCTCGGAGCCGGCCCTCCCGCGGCTTTCTTCATGAGGGCTGAAGTCGGCCTGCCTTCCAATAGCCGGCCTGGGAGACAGCCGGCCAGGGGAAGGCGGCCCCATGTCTTGGATTCTTGAGAGCCGGATCGGCTCGTAATTTTTGCAGAAAGGCCAGGGGGAGCCAGCTAGGCTACCCGTGGTCACTTACTCCGATAGTAGTCCCCGAAGCTGAGCGAGCTTCGAGGCTGATAAAGGGACGAGAAGCTTGGTCAGCTTCCTATCCTGAGGGGCCGGCTTTGCTTGTGCGCGCCGACTTCGGAGAGCTCCGTTTCTCGTAGGCGGGAACGCGGTCGACCTGCGAGCTGTCCGCAGGCCATCCCGCGGGCCACGTGGCAAGGAAACCCTGCCAGTGTGCGCGCACAACGGGACACCGCCGCAGGCCCGGGCCCGCCACTAGTAGGCCTCGGCCCAAGCGTGGATCTTCTGCGGCCCATGCGGACCGCTCACCTTCCTGCAGCGATTTTATTACGCCATTAGGGCGTAATAATCGCGGGACGTGGGGGATAGGGCACAGTTGATCCCCACGTTCCCCCACGCCACGTCTCCTCGGCTCCGCCACGCGGTCTATAAGTAGGGGGAGGAGGGGGAGCGGCAGAGGCTCGCACACTCTCCCTCGCTCCGCCCCCTCTCGTCTTCCTTCTTCTCCTTCCCGCCGCCGCAGTAACTCTTTGCCGTGCCGTTCCGCCGCCGCATCGTCTTGCTTCTCGCTGTGCTGCCCCATGGCGCTGTCAACCTCGTGGGATGGCTCCAACGTCCATGAGGACCACGTCGAGTTCCTCCGCCAGACGCGATGTCTGCCCGGCAAGGACTTCATTCGGGTTCGTCTAGCGCTGGAGAAGGAGATTTCGCCGGCACCAGAGGAGGGCGAGCGGGTGATCTTCCGCTCGCACTGCCCGCGCGGCTTCGGCCTTCCAGCGAGCGGGTTCCTCCGAGCCTTCCTCGAATTCTACAACCTCCAGCCGCATCACCACACGCCCAACGCGGTGACACTGCTGTTGGCCTTCGTCACGCTGTGCGAAGGCTTCCTTGGGGTCCTCCCCACGCTTGAGCTCTGGGCGGAATTCTTCCAAAGCAAGCTTGGCACCATCGTCGCGAGCGTGCCCGCCCCTTGCGGAGCCTTTATTGCCATGAGGCGGGCGAGCGAGAACAACCCGTTCCCGCCCATCCCGCTGATCCAGTCGGTGAAGCTCTGGCAGAAGTCATACTTTTACGTGAAGAATGTCGCGCAGCAAGGCGACTACGTCAACCTGCCGGCTGGGAGGCGACCTTCGTGGAGCTACCGGGCTAGGTCGTTGTCTCAGGCCGGGAACGCATCCGTCTCCCGGCTTCGGGTGATGATCCAGTCGGAGGGCCTGACCGGAGCCGACTTGGTGGCCGCCGGGTTCTTCCCCTCCAAAGCCGGCCTCACATGGTTTGTCAGATGAGCGGCCGCTTCGACCCAAGCCGGCTGAGCACCAGGGAGATGCCTCATGCGGAGGTCTCCTACATGGTGAACTATATCTCCAACTGCAAGCTCGCCGAGGATTGGCGGTACGGCAAGGGGCCGTACTCTCGCGCCAACCCTCCGCCCGTCGTAAGTTCTTTCTTCTTTTCTTCCTTTTTGTAGCCGGCCTCATGATAGCCGACTCTTTGATCAATTGGTTTGCCTTTTGCAGAACCCTCTTCTCCCGCCGACAGCCGGGGCCGCGGGGGTAGAGCGCCAGCTCCTCCCCGATCGAACGGTGGACGATGCCGACGATCTGGAACTGGGAGCGGCCGCCATGGAAGACGCCATCGTGGGGGAAGGCGACGAGGCCGGAGGCGCGGGGCTCACGGCCGGCTTCGAGGACTGGCCGGATGATGCCAAGGTCGAAGTCGCCCCGCGCCGCCAGCCGGCGCCTGATCATCAAGGCACGAGCTCGTCCGCCACGCCGGCTGCTGGCGGCGGCGCCCAGAAGCGCCGGGCCGTGTCGATCCTCTTCGGCAGCCGACCAAAGAAGTCCAAGGCTTCCACAGCGGCGACCAAGCGAGATGAGGCGGCCGCGAAGGCGGCCCACTTCCGCAAGGCGGTGAAGCTCGCGAGGGTCTGGACGTCCGGTGCCTATCAGACGTTCGTAGATTCGGCTCGGGTGGACTTCGGTCGAACGTTCGGAGCCTGGAGGTTGTCAGTCGTCCGTAGCGCTTAGGAAATCCATAGTTTTGGCTCGGGTATGGAAGTGTCGGTCGTCCGGAGAGGGCCGGACGTCCGGAGCCTGGAGGTCGTCGGACGTTCGGGGTTCTTCAATCGCCGGGAGCCTGGGGACTTCGAGCAGCTCTTCTTCTTGTCACGTGGACTTGGCGTCCTCACCGTCTTGTCCATTGAATGTAGTTGGTCCGTGGACTTCCTCCAAGCACCTGATCACACATAGGGTTTCCGCTTGAGGTAGTAGCCAATTCTCATGCATGGTAAGTGGTAGTTCAGAGAGGAGTGAGTTCACCTTAGTTTCGAGAGCTCTTGCACATGCTCATGTCATTGGTCCGCTAGTCACTTGGTGAGACGATGGTAGGTCCATGGGGATGACCTTGGGATGGTCCGCATCACGTTGGTACTCCACCGCCGATTCCTCGACGGACAGACTCTTCTCTACCTCGACCGCGGCCACGCGCAACTCCTCCTCCTGGTGCTCCTCGATCTCCGCCGCCTCCTGCATCTCCAGCTCCCGCTCGGCGACCTCATGAGGAAGCAGGTGCTCCATGACCACCGCCGCCTTTTCAGACGTGGGTTGCATGCTCGAGTCCGAGGTGGCCTAGAATATCTTGGCGAGGATGGCCTCGACCCGGGCCAGGGCGACATCGGCGGGACGGACGGGAGCTCAAGCGCTCTCGGCGTTTGCAGCCGCCATCGCAGCAGCAGCTGCAGCCATCTCGGCTGCTGCAGCTTCCCTATAGGCTGCCGTAGACGCCCTCTCGACGGAAGCGGCCGTGCTCAATGCATATGCGGCAGCACTCTCGGCGTAGGTGGCCATGCTCTCGGCGCAGGTGGCGGCGCTCGGGGGGACACGGCCATCGTACGGGCCTTCATGAAGCGTTTCCACGACGTCATCTTTGCAAGAAGGGGGTGCGGGAATGGGGGTCGGGATTCATGGATTCAGGGGGTTGCCGGCACTGGAGCAGACGAGTCGGCGAAGCTTAAGGAGGGAAACTTAAATAGACCCCAGATATTTTCATCGCAAACGGTTCCTAGAAAACAACTGTGTGTGATGTTGTAGATATTTTTTATTAGCTGTGAAAGACGAATTTGTAGTACAGTGGAAACGGATGGTGTTTTAAATGTACGAGAAATTTTGTAGTACTAGTACAACTGTCATGTCAAAATTTGGAAAATTACAGGGGTCATTTGACCTTTTAAAACATTTAAGTGATTTTCTAGCCATTTAATGACCGTAATTGAAATTTGAACTACATGTACATGCAACAGCTAACCGTAACGGTTTGAAAACTCATATTTTGTGTACCTGTGAGCGATTTAATTCCATGTGCAGTAAATTGGAATGAATTTCCAAACATATTGGTCTAATGGCTATGACACAATTAAGCATGGAGTGACATGGCATTTTAATTCCAAAAAATAAAAAAATGATCAGAAAAACATGAAACCTTGGTTGATGTAATGTCATGCCGCCAAGATGATGTGGTAAAGAAATTGACATGTTTGACGAAAGTTTGGACACACACCCCTCACAAACCGGAGCAACTCACTAGAAGGCTCCTGGTTCCAAGAGGGAACAATGCATGTTTGATGACGAACGGGAGATAGCTTCCTCTTATGGCCTTCCATTTTTTTCTATGTCTAACATGCACTACTACAACTGTAATGTTAAATTTTTGAAAATTATAGGGGTCATTTGACCTTTTAAAGACATTTAAGTGAATTTCTAGCCATTTAATGACCATAATTCAAATTTGAACTACATCTACATGCAACGCCTAACCAAAACGGTTTGAAAAATCATATATATGTACTTGTGTGCGAGTTAATTCCATGTGGAGTAAATTAGAAGGAATTTTCGAACATATTGGTCTCACGACATGGACACATGCATACGTATGCATGGAGTGACATGGCATTTCAATTCCAAAAAATAAAAAAAATGATCAGAAAAACATGAAACCTTGGTTGAAGTAATGTCATGCTACCAAGATGATGTGGTAAAGAAATTGGCATGTTTGATGAAAGTTTCGACACACACCCCCTCCCAAAACCGGAGCAACACACTAGAAGGTTCGTGGATCCGAGAGGGAACAATGCATGTTTGATGACGAACGGGAGATAGCTTCCTCTTACGGCCTTCAATTTTTTAATAAGTCTAACATGCACTACTACAACTATAATGTGAATTTTTTGAAAATTCTAGGGGTCATTCGACCTTTTAAAGACATTTAAGCGATTTTCTAGCCACTTAATGACCGTAATTCAAATTTGAACTGCATCATTTGACCTTTAAAAGACATTTAAGTGATTTTCAAGCCATTTAATGACTGTAATTCAAATTTGAACTACATCTACATGCAACGCCTAACCAAAACGGTTTGAAAAATCATATTTACGTACTTGTGTGCGAGTTAATTCCATGTGCAGTAAATGAGAAAGAATTTTCAAACATATTGGTCTCACGACAAGGACACATGCATTCGTATGCATGGAGTGACATGGCATTTTAATTCCAAAAAATAAACAAATGATCAGAAAAACATGAAACCTTGGTTGATATAATGCCATGCCATCAAGATGTGTGGTAAAGAGATTGGCATGTTTGACGAAAGTTTGGACACACACCCCTCACAAACCGGACCTACACACTAGAAGGCTTGTGGTTCCGAGAGGGAACAATGCATGTTTGATGACAAACGGGAGATAG
The DNA here is from genome assembly GCF_018294505.1 of Triticum aestivum. Taxonomy (NCBI): domain Eukaryota; kingdom Viridiplantae; phylum Streptophyta; class Magnoliopsida; order Poales; family Poaceae; genus Triticum; species Triticum aestivum. The sequence continues at coordinate 253,166,772 of NC_057812.1, forward strand.
CTTCCTCTTACGGCCTTCAATTTTTTCTACGTCTAACGTGCACTAGTACAACTGTAATGTGAAATTTTTGAAAAATCTAGGGGTCATTTGACCTTTTAAAGGCATTTAAGTGATTTTCTAACCATTTAATGACCGTAATTCAAATTTAAACTACATCTACATGCAACGACTAACCAAAATGGTTTGAAAATTCATATCTATGTACTTGTGTGCGAGTTAATTCCATGTGCAGTAAATTAGAAAGAATTTTCAAACATATTGGTCTCACGACATGGACACATGCATACGTATGCATGGAGTAACATGGTATTTTAATACCAAAAAATAAAAAAATGATCAGAAAAACATGAAACCTTGGTTGATGTAATGTCATGCCACCAAGATGATGTGGTAATGAAATTGGCATGTTTGACGAAAGCTTGGTCACACCCCTCACAAACCAGAGGAACACACTAGAAGGCTCGTTGTTCAAAGAGGGAATAATGCATGTTTGATGATGAACGGGAGATAGATTCCTCTTAAGGCCTTCAATTTTTTTCTACGTCTAACGTGCACTACTACAACTTAATGTGATTTTTTTTTTGAAAATTCTAGGGGTCATTTGACCTTCTAAAGACATTTAAGTGAATTTCTAGCCATTTAATGACCGTAATTCAAATTTGAACTACATCTACATGCAATGCCTAACCAAAACGGTTTGGGAAATCATATCTATGTACTTGTGTGTGAGTTAATTCCATGTGCAGTAAATTAGAAGGAATTTTCAAACATATTGGTCTCACGACATGGACACATGCATACGTATGCATGGAGTGACATGGCATTTTAATTCCAAAAAATAAAAAATGATCAGAAAAACATGAAACCTTGGTTGATGTAATGTCATGCCACCAAGATGATGTGGTAAAGAAATTGGCATGTTTGACGAAAACTTGGACACACACCCCTCAAAAACCGGAGCAACACACTAGAAGGCTCGTTGTTCAAAGAGGGAATAATGCATGTTTGATGATGAACGGGAGATAGCTTCCTCTTACGTCTTTCAATATTTTTTTAGTCTAATGTGCACTACTACAACTTAATGTGATTTTTATGAAAATTCTAGGGGTCATTTGACCTTTTAAAGACATTTAAGTGAATTTCTAGCCGTTTAATGACCGTAATTCAAATTGGAACTACATCTACATGCAATGCCTAACCAAAACGGTTTGAAAAATCATATCTATGCATTTGTGTGCGAGTTAATTACATGTGCAAGAAATTAGAAGGAATTTTCAAACAAATTGGTCTCACGACATGGACACATGCATACGTATGGATGGAGTGACATGGCATTTTAATTCAAAAAATAAAAAAATGATCAAAAAAACATGAAACCTTGGTTGATGTAATGTCATGCCACCAAGATGATGTGGTAAAGAAATAGGCATGTTTGACGAAAGTTTGGACACACACCCCTCATAAACCGGAGCAACACACTAGAAGGCTCGTGGTTCTGAGAGGGAACAATGCATGTTTGATGACGAACGAGAGATAGCTTCCTCTTACGGCCTTCAAATTTTTTCTACGTCTAACGTGCACTACTACAACTGTAATGTTAATTTTTTGAAAATTCTAGGGGTCATTTGACCTTTTAAAGACATTTAAGTGATTTTCTAGCCATTTAATGACGGTAATTCAAATTTGAACTACATGTACATGCAACGCCTAACCAAAACGGATTGAAAAATCATATCTATGACTTGTGTGTGATTTAATTCCATGTGCAGTAAATTAGATTGATTTTTCAAACAAATTGGTCTCACGACATGGACACATGCATACATATGCATGGACTGACATGGCATTTTAATTCCAAAAAATAAAAAATGATCAGAAAAACATGACACCTTGGTTGATGTAATGTCATGCCACCAAGATGATGTGGTAAAGAAATTGGCATGTTTGATAAAAGTTTGGACACACACCCTCACTAACCGGAGCAACACACTAGAAGGCTCGTGGTTCCGAGAGGGAACAATGCATGTTTGATGACGAACGGGAGATAGCTTCCTCTTACGGTCTTCAATTTTTTTCTACGTCTAACGTGCACTACTACAACTGTAATGTGAATTTTTTGAAAATTCTAGGGTTCGTTTGACCTTTTAAAGACATTTAAGTGATTTTCTAGCCATTTAGTGACGGTAATTCAAATTTGAACTACATCTACATGCAACACCTAATCAAAATGGATTGAAAAGTTATATCTATGTACTTGTGTGCGAGTTAATTCCATGTGCAGTAAATGAGAAGGAATTTTCAAACATATCGGTCTCACGACAAGGACACATGCATTCGTATGCATGGAGTGACATGGCATTTTAATTCCAAAAAATAAAAAAAATGATCAGAAAAACATGAAACCTTGGTTGATGTAATGTCATGCTACCAAGATGATGTGGTAAAGAAATTGGCATGTTTGACGAAAGTTTGGATACACACCCCTCACAACCGGAGCAACACACTAGAAGGCTCGTGGTTCCGAGAGGGAACGATGCATGTTTGATGACGAACGGGAGATAGCTTCCTCTTGTGTACTTCAATTTTTTTCTACGTCTAACATGCACTACTACGTCTAACGTGTACTTTGTGCGAGTTAATTCCATGTGCTGTAAATTAGAAGGAATTTTCAAACATATTGGTCTCACGAGATGGACACATGCATACGTATGCATGAGTGACATGGCATTTTAATTCCATAAAATAAAAAAATGATCAGAAAAACATGACACCTTGGTTGATGGACACATGCATACGTATGCATGAGTGACGAAAGTTTGGACACACACCCCTCACAAACTGGAGCAACATACTAGAAGGCTCGTGATTCCGAGAGGGAACAATGCATGTTTGATGACGAACGGGAGATAGCTTCCTCCTACGGCCTTGAAATTGTTTTCTACGTCTAACGTGCACTACTACAATTGTAATGTGAAATTTTTGAAAATTCTAGGGGTCATTTGACCTTCTAAAGACATTTAAGTGAATTTCTAACCATTTAATGACCGTAATTCAAATTTGAACTACATCTACATGCAATGCCTAACCAAAACGGTTTGGGAAATCATATCTATGTACTTGTGTGTGAGTTAATTCCATGTGCAATAAATTAGAAGGAATTTTCAAACATATTGGTCTCACGACATGGACACATGCATACGTATGCATGGAGTGACATGGCATTTTAATTCCAAAAAATAAAAAATGATCAGAAAAACATGAAACCTTGGTTGATGTAATGTCATGCCACCAAGATGATGTGGTAAAGAAATTGGCATGTTGGACGAAAGTTTTGACACACACCCCTCACAAACCGGAGCAACACACTAGAAGGCTCGTGGTTACGAGAGGGAACAATGCATGTTTGATGACGAATGGGAGATAGCTTCGTCTTACCGCCTTCAATTTTTTTCTACATTTAACGTGCACTAATACAATTGTCATGTGAAAATTTGGAAAATTTCAGGGGTCATTTGATGACCATAATTCAAATTTGAACTACATCTACATGCAACGCCTAACCATAACGGTTGGAAAATTCATATTTTTGTGTACTTGTGTGTGAGTTAAAATATCATGAGACGATGTAAATATCTGGTGTTCACAAAAGAAAATGTAAAGATCTGGCAAGACAACTGGCCCCCACATGATTGGCACTCTATCTCGCGGCTCGAGCTTTGGTAGGTGAGTGGCGGGGATCATTAATCACACACGGTTATGCATTGGAAATCGTCAGCTATTATGTTCACACATGGATTTTGGCTATTATGTCACACACGGATTTTGCTGCGGGAATCGTGTGTAATTCAAACAACAGTACATGTAAATTCTAGCGACCGGCGTGTGTAATGTCCCCACCGATCTAGATTCCGGCCGCCAATAAATACTACCTTGCTCAAGTCGTCCCGCCTGCATTCTCATCTACATCCTCCCCTCACTCGCCCTCTCTCTTTCTCTCAAATCTCTGCCATGGCACCGCCGGTCTGTCCATGCACTGACGAGGAGTCTTTGCCCCCCGAGGACGCTCACTCGATTAGCAGCGACGAGGACCCCCTACGGGCCACCTGACGAGGTTGTGCCGGACCCCCCCCCACTTTGGATTGGTTTTGGGGCCAGTACAATCTTTGTCTATGGAAGTTGCTGCCGCCGGCTGAGAAAGCCAGACAAGTGGCGTTCAAGAAGGCGATGGCGAAGGACGAATCCAGGTACCAGGTGGCCTGTGAAGCCCGTGATGCCGCTTAGAAAAAGGAGGTGTACGAAGACGGGTACTTCGCGAGGAAGGTCATAGGCGTTGGGCGCCTTATCGCTGCGTGGAGGTGGGCCGATAAGTTCTAGCGTGCCATCGACGAGGAGCTCCGGTGGGCGCCCAACGAAATGGCAAGATCGGCCGCGCGCGTCCGCCAGCAAGAGGCAGATCGGTACGTCAAGCGCTGCGAGGCGGAGGAGGCGGAGTACTACCTCCGCACTAGGAAGACGCCGTGCACCAGGGGGCTGCTGGCGAGGGGCTGCCGGAATACTGGCCCAGGAGGGATTATGAGTTTTAGTATTGTTCATTTTCAATTTTATGCATTGTACCTAGTAGTTAAGTATCATCACGTATATGTGATGATATTATATATATATACTGTGATGAATTAATGAACAATTAATATATATATATATATATATATATTATGAATTCCATTTCTATTAGTTTTTGTATACTAATTTGAATCTAGCTATTATCATCCACATATGCATAATGGAAAGCGTATATACACACATTGAAACAGAACATATAAGAATGGAAAACAGAGTACACACATTGAAACAGAGCAATAAATAGAGCAATACTATGATTGCTGTGAATACATAGCTCTCCACGTTGAAATGACTTTTCAGAATAAAACGCATCCATGAGACCATGACCAGCAACCCTTGCCTATGGTAGCTCTTGGCTCTGCCTGAACTCGTGCAGGCGTTCGCCCAAGCGGTCGACACGCTCACGGTACATCTGGAGCGCGATCCTGAGCTCCAAGTTGGCTACTTCGTCAGAGATCACCAGCTCGAGGATGTGATGGCCATGTTCCTCTACTGCGCCCGGGTGGACACCTGGGCCAAGGAGGCGGTCGAGCCTATGGACCAGCACGTTGGCATCTAGCAGGCCGCAGAAAAGGTGAACGGCGGCACCCATGCGAATGGCGCGGCGGGCGTCCGGTGCAAGTACGGCGCGGCCGACCTCTAGTGCAAGTACGACACTGAGGGCCTCTGTCCACTCCTGGCGAGGAATGGGGGTACTGACCAGATGTGTCCCTAGCTGTGACGCCATGTAGACAGCCGGCAAGCGCCCATGGATCCGCTCTTGCTGTGCGGTGCATCGCGCCTCTCGCTCTGCGGCGCTCCAATGGTCTCGCCGTGCGGCGAGCCGAAGCCTATCAGCGTGGGTGCGCCTAGCTTGCTCTACGGCACGCCATCGATCATGTTGTGCGGCGAGCTACAACCTATCAGCGCTGACATGCCTATGTTGATCCGTGGCGCTAAAGCACCATCCGCCAAAGGTCTGCTCAACCCTGGCAATGACGCGCATCACGGTGTCGTCCATCGCGTTGCGGGGGAGCTCCTCGGCCTCGACGGGCCATTGCGCCTGCTCATTTTCCACGTCGACGAGGTTGATGGCAAAGGCGGCGCTTTGGTGGGTTGGCATGCTTGGAAAAGGGGGATGTGCTATAGGCTGCGCTTCTCGCCTCCGTGCGTCGCACACCGTCTATGCGCAATATCGCTGGGTGGCGGGAAACCGGTGAGGAAATGGCAAGAAACGGTGGCGTGTTCATAAAACGCCATCAATTAATGGAAATTTAGGGAGATGATGATTAGATGAACACGGACCACACTAGGGAACCATTTCTGTTATTATCGGTATTCACACACATTTTTTATTACAGACCTGTTTGCCGCGTATCACACACATCTTTTTATATTGAACCGTTTTGTTCTCTTGTCTAGACGCAAACAGTTCATCCGAGTGAACCTCATGCCATATATCGCATACACCTTCATCTAGCTGCTCGAGGAAGACGCGGTAGTGGATGCCCACGCGGAGAGGAGTACGAGGGTTCACTGCTTCGGCTGCAGTGTGAAGCTGCCGTCGCCGCAGGGCCCGGCCAGCGGTGTGAGTAGTAGGGGCGGTGAGGCCTCCACAGCAGCACAGACGGCCACGGGAGGCAGTAGCACGCGGTGGTTTGGACGGCTGGAGCAAGAAAATCTGAGGTTGAAGAAGCAGGATGACCGTTGGATGTTAACAATCCAACGGTCACTGGTGATAGAATCGTTTGTTGACTAAGTTGACAAAGCCCTCCGTCCGCGTCAACTTAGTAGGCCCACAAGTCAGCCTCCCACTATGGTGGGTCCCAGCTAACAGGGGGAGTATTCATTTTTTATGCGTAATAAGGAGGCACTTCCTTGCGTGCGAAGATATAGATGGTGGGTCCAAGCTATCAACGAGAGTATTTATTCTTTTTGGAATAATAATGAGGTACTTGCTTGCGTGCAACCATGGACCATGTGGGTCCCAACTGTCAGCCTCTCCATGTACATCCCTCTTCCGATGTTGTCGTTTGTTAACAACGTTGACCATGCCGTGCCGAGAACACCAGCGCGATGGACGATGGCGAGACCCGGGAAGGGAATGACCCGGAGGTGGCGAAGCCACAACAGTGGAGGGATGTGGGTGAGTAGAGGGATGGCCTGGCCAACGGTGGGAGTAGTAGGAGGTGGTGAGGCCTGCGCGGCAGCACAGCCAGCCACGGGAGGTAGGAGCAGGCGGTCCTGCCGGTGCTGGATTTGGCGGCTGGAGCAAGAAGATCAGAGATTGAAGAAACACGACGGCTGTTGGATGGACATCCAACGGTTACGTCTGCTAGAATCGTTTGTTGACGTATATAATAAGTAAAAAAATCTTTCATACGCCTCAACTTAATAGGCCCACAAGTCAGAGCATTCCCTATTTTTTTAATAATTTATATATAGCTCATTGCAACTTCTTATGCAATTTATTGCAGTCCGTTTTTTGTTGGCCAGGGCCAGGGTTAAAAATTTAAAAGAAATTTCGCATATTTCTATGGGTTCCAAACTATTTTTAATACCGAAATATCGAGCCGGATTTAAAGTACTTTGAAGATATATTTAAATAAGGTTAAAGCCCAGTGAAGTTGGAATGTGGAAATGTGAAAAAAAAATCAGAAATTATAAAGTAATTGCCAGTTTGTCATGTGTTTTTATATTTACAGCCCATTTCATATTACTTTCAAGATTTGTAGGCGTCTACAAAGAGTTGCAGCCCACTAGGGCGTAGAAAAATAAGTAGGCCTGGATTGGGTATTCTTCAGAAAAAATAAGCTGGGCTCATTTGCCCAAAGAAAAAAAATAGCTAGGCTGGTCATGTGGTGAACAAAAAATATAAGCCTGGGCTAGACGGGCCACAGCCTAGTTGAAACGTTGCTCCATCTCAACAATAACAAAAAAAAATACTCGAGCAGCTACGTCCCAGGTGTCAGCAGATCTTGTGTTGTTCTCTTGTCTATTGACTATATATGCTGACAATGTCGTGGGTCCCAGATGTCAGGAAACCACTAGGAGGAAGCATTTTCTTTTTCCATACACTGACATTGGAGTATATATCTATACTACTATATAGTGTAGGAGTTTTGAATGTTTGAATTCACGCATTGAAATGCATTTCTGGCCGTTCATTGGGCTCCATCCAACGGCTTATAGCACAGGGTTTCACTGCTACAGTGTCATTCCGTGTTATGTGGGTCATTCCAGAAACCTCGATGGGTTGGCGCAGAGTAAGGGACCCACTACATGTCAGTTCGTTGGATCAAACAATCACCGTGCCCTATTCGCACCGCCAACAAATTGCTTTATAGTTTTACCTATGCTGACACCTGCAGAGCTACATGGCTTGTGTGGTCAGAGAAACCTATCAAACAACAGGTGAAAAGTAGAAGGATAAAAGATAAAATACAAAGTAACCAGACAAGGTTCAGTGCCCACATACGTACTTCTATTTTAGCGTACGATACATGGCCTCACTGCCGCATTCTGGGTGGAAAGCTGTAGTAAACGCTACAGTGAAACATAGCAATAGGTAGGGCAGGCACTACCTAAACCTAGGTATATATGAACCCATTTTTTAATGCATTTTGACAACGTCAAAAAGTATAAAACAAAATTTCACGCATATATCTTCACAAAATATGCGCAGGAAACAAAATTTTATGAATAATTGCCTTTTTATTTTGCCTCCATATAAAATATACGTAAATTTTAGTGCTTCTAAATAGTGTTTTACAGCACATCGTTTTTGCATTTTTGCACATGCAAATAAAGTTGTTTAATTCTTCCGCGAAACTTTCTATTTGCACATAGAACAGGAGATGTATGCGTGCAACTTTTTTGTAGAAAATTTTGTCATTCAGAATTTTGTTTATCAAAGTGGGATCATATGTATTATTTTTAGAATGTGTTTTCAGAAGTGAGCTCATATGTACTTTTTTCAGATTTTTCTCATTTAGAGAATGTGTTTTAAGAGACGACTCTATGTATTTTCTGCAATAGGTACACCAACTTTTGTGCAAATTACATATTCATGTGATAAGGATCGCGTAAGAACACGAGAAGCTTTCTTATGCTAATTCCGAGTACATGCACAATAGACATTTGTTTCATTTCTCCGTCATTTTCATGACTTATTTTCGCCACAATCACTCTACAACGCAAATACGCGCATTGCGCGTGCATGCATACTAGTAACAAAAAATGAGGAACTTCCTTGCGTCCGGCCATGGACATGGTGGGCCCCTACTGTCATCCTCTCCCGTACAGTCCTATGCCGATTCCTCTTGTTTGTTGACCATGTTGACAATGCGAGAGGGCGGCGTGGCAGCGAGCGCACCAAAGCGCATGGAGGACGACGACGAGGCCTCGGACGTCGGCGTTAACGATTTAGGAGACGGTGGGGTGGTGATGCATGCGCTGAGGCGCAGCAAGGCATGGGAGGCGGAAACAGGAGGCTCCGCCGGCGCTGGTTTGGTTTTGGCGGCTAGAGGAAGACATGACTGAAGGAACACGACAGAATGTAAAAGCAGCAGGAGTACTTAACAACCTTAACTGAAACCAGCAGGGGGACTTAACAACCATAGCTGAAAGCAGTATGAGTACTTATACAGGTTCAACCGTACAAAGCACGCCTCGAACAGTGCTACTTTGCCTACAGTTAACCAAGGGTGAGGCCGCCAAGTCCCAGGACAAGGCCCAGGCGCCACCCCGCGCATCCACAACCTTCTGAAAGCGGCTTCATCTGGCAATGTGGTCAATAAACAGGATATTCGCTTTAGAGCCATGGAAAAGCAGGAACATAATCTTCTGTCCTATTCTCCAAGATGGACGGGCCTTCATTATTTGAGACCATCCATGAATAAGTATCTTTTCACCTCCAAGGGGAATGCAGTAGGTCGACATAAACATCATGTTGTGACCAAGCGCAAGTCTGACCCAACCATGGTCAGGCATCTGTATAGGAACAATAGAAGTGGGTAGTTTCTGTTTCAAAAAGATCACAACTATAAACTGTGTATAAGCAAGAGTTTATGAACAACATATATAACAGAAAACAGCTCGTACCATAAGTTTCTCAACACAGTTGGACCTGTTCAACGAGTACAACAATGGCACACATATCCCACGTGGCCTTCCACCATTGAAACGCCCCACCAGGACCTCAAGACGATCAATAAAGTGTAGGAACTTGTGGATGTCGTCCCAGTCAACTTCAGTGCCATCAGTAACAGTCGAGTTCTTATATAATAACAAACGAGTAGCCTGCTTAACTCTGAAAAAACCTACACGTGCCACCAATTATAAGAAAATATTAGTTAGAAGTAGCATCTTTGTGAGAGATTCGTTGCTACTTCTAAAGTTAAATTGTGTTTAGTTAGACAAAATAGGTGGATTAAGAAGTAATCGAGGCAACAAGCAAGAACCAGATACAAAACTAACATGGATGAACAATTGGAACGATGTCGGGGTGGACGATCGCAGTGAAGATGAGACCAGGTTCTGCTATTTCCATCAACATTCATGCGCCAACTTTCAGTCCGTAACACATGAGAAAGTTTATCCAAGTTCGGCCATAAAAAGAAGCGATCTTCTTGGTTCATGAACCCAACTTGGAACTTATATCCATGGCTTTTCTTCACTGTGACCATTAAACTAGTGTATTCAGTTATGGCAAGGCCGAGCATCTTGAGTCCATGTGTTTTGGCAGAGCAAGGAATGCACTGCAGGAAAAATAATATGAGAACACAATGTATTCCCTATCCAAATCTAGAAATAATTTCCTCCTTCATGTCAGTGTTGACCATGGTACTAGTACATATTATCCAAATATAGCAATCCAAATTTCCAAATTAGTCGACAGCATGTTCAAAAAAACCCACCCTCCCAGATAGAAAAGAGGATTCTAGGAACATATTGTGCGCATTTTAAAATCCCATGTTACGATGAGAAGGGACAAGTGTGGCGTCTCGCCGAGGGCACAGAAACCTGTAGGGTCCTCGCACTTCGGGCAATGCAAATGAAACACACTAGATTCAGCAGGAAGAAAAATGCATCAACTGCAGTGGCTGCCATCCTAGGATTACCCGCGACCAAGGGACTTGGATTTATCGGGGATGGATGAAGAATTCGTACCTGGTTCTCCATGAGAAAACCCTATGCAATCAAAGAGAGGGGGTTTTCTCTGAACAAGCAGACGAGGGAGAAGGGGATTCAGGCCCAGTGAAATATTGCTGCTTCGTTCGTCCAGCTTACTGCTAAAGCTGGAAAGGTGGGTTTTTTGTGATTTGACGGCTCACTGGGCATTACTATGGTACTACGATCGGGTTGTGTCTACCGTGCAGTTGGGCACTCTAATTTGGTGCATATGGCACATGGACCCCGTTGCGGGATGCCCCACTGATAACCCACAAGTATAGGGGATCGCAACAGTTTTCGAGGGTAGAGTATTCAACCCAAATTTATTGATTCGACACAGGGGAGCCAAAGAATATTCTCAAGTATTAGCAGCTGAGTTGTCAATTCAACCACACCTAGAAACTTAATATCTGCAGCAAGGTATTTAGTAGCAAAGTAATATGATAGTAGTGGTAACGGTGGTAAAAGATAACGGTAGCAAAAGTAATATTTTTGGTGTTTTGTAGTGATGATAACAATAGCAACGGAAAAGTAAATAAGCGAAGAACAATATATGGAAAGCTCGTAGGCATTGGATCGGTGATGGAGAATTATGCCGGATGTGGTTCATCATGTAACCTTCATAACATAGGGTGACACAGAACTAGCTCCAATTCATCAATGTAATGTAGGCATGTATTCCGAATATAGTCATACGTGCTTATGGAAAAGAACTTGCATGACATCTTTTGTCCTACCCTCCCGTGGCAGCGGGGTCCTATTGGAAACTAAGGGATATTAAGTCCTCCTTTTAATAGAGTACCGGACCAAAGCATTAACACATAGTGAATACATGAACTCCTCAAACTACGGTCATCATCGAGAGTGGTCCTGATTATTGTCACTTCGGGGTTGCCGGATCATAACACATAGTAGGTGACTATAGACTTGCAAGATAGGATCAAGAACTCTCATATATTGATGAAAACATAATAGGTTCAGATATGAAATCATGGCACTCGAGCCCTAGTGACAATTATTAAGCATAGCAAAGTCATAGCAACATCAATCTCAGAACATAGTGGATACTAGGGATCAAACCCTAACAAAACTAACTCGATTACATGATAAATCTCATCCAACCCATCACCGTCTAGCAAGCCTATGATGGAATTACTCACGCACGGTGGTGAGCATCATGACATTGGTGATGGAGGATGGTTGATGATGACGATGACGACGGATTCCCCTCTTCGGAGCCCCGAACGGACTCCAGGTCAGCACTCCGGAGAGAGTTTAGGGCTTGGCGGTGGCTCTGTATCGTAAAACACGATGAATCCTTCTCTCTGGTTTTTTCTCTCCCCGGAAGTGAATATATGGAGTCAAGGTTGAGGTCGGTGGAGCGTCAGGGGGCCCATGAGGCAGGGGGCGCGCCCTGGGGGGTAGGGCGCGCCCCCACCCTCGTGGACAGGTGGAGGCCCCCCTGACGTGGATCTTTCTTCCAGTATTTTTATGTATTCCAAAATAATTCTCCATTGATTTTCAGGTCATTCTGAGAACTTTCATTTCTGCACAAAAATAACACCATGACAATTCTGCTGAAAACATCGTCAGTCCAGGTTAGTTCCATCCAAATCATGCAAGTTAGAGTCCAAAACAAGGGCCAAAGTGTTTGGAAAAGTAGATACGATGGAGACGAATCAACTCCCCCAAGCTTAAACCTTTGCTTGTCTTCAAGCAATTCAGTTGATAAACTGAAAGTGATAAAGAAAAACTTTTACAAACTCTGTTTGCTCTTATTGTTGTAAATATGTAGAGCGAGCATTCAAGTTTTCAGCAAAGATTATGAACTAACCATATTCACAATAACATTTTGGCCTCATGTTTACTCATATCAATGGCATAATCAACTAGCGAGCAATAATAATAAATCTCGGATGACAACACTTTCTCAAAACAATCATGATATGCTATAACAAGATGGTATCTCGCTAGCCCTTTCCGAGACCGCAAAACATAAATGGAGAGCACCTTTAAAGATCAAGGACTGACTAGACATTGTAATTCATGGTAAAAGAGATCCAATCAAGTCATACTCAATGTAAACTAACAATAATGGATGCAAATGACAGTGTGCTCTCGAACTGGTGCTTTTTAATAAGAGGAGGATGACTCAACATAAATGTAAATAGATAGGCCCTTCGTAGAGGGAAGCAGGGATTTGTAGAGGTGCTAGAGCTCGATTTTGAAATAGATATGAATAATATTTTGAGCGGTATACTTTAATTGTCAACATAACAACCGAGAGATGGCGATATCTTCCATGCTACACACATTATAGGCGGTTCCCAAACAGAATGGTAAATTTTATACTCCCCCTCCACCAACAAGCATCAATCCATGGCTTTCTCGAAACAACGAGTGCCTCCAACTAACAACAGTCCCGGGGGAGTTTTGTTTGCAATTATTTTGATTTGATTTGCATAGAGCATGGGACCGGGCATCCGGGTGACCAGCCATGTTCTTGTGAGTGAGGAGCAGAGTCCACTCCTCTTGAGAATAACCTGCCTAGCATGGAAGATACAGACAGCCCTAGTTGATACATGAGCTATTCGAGCATACAAAACAGAATGTTTATTTGGAGGTTTAGAGTTTGGCACATACAAATTTACTTGGAACGGCAGGTAGATACCGTATATAGGTAGGTATGGTGGACTCATATGGAATAACTTTGGGGTTTATGGAATTGGATGCACAAGCAGTATTCCCGCTTAGTACAAGTGAAGGCTAGCAAAAGACTGGGAAGTGACCAGCTAGAGAGCGACAACAGTCATGAACATGCATTAAAATTAATCAACACCAAACGCAAGCATGAGTAGGATATAATGCACCATGAACATAAATATCGTAGAGGCTATGTTGATTTTGTTTCAACTACATGCGTGAACATGTGCCAAGTCAAGACACTCGAATCGTTCAAAAGGGGATACCACCCTGTCATACCACATCACAACCATTTTAATAGCATGTTGGCACGCTAGGTAAACCATTATAAGCTCCTAGCTAATTAAGCATGACATAAGCAACTATAATCTCTAATTGTCATTGCAAACATGTTTATTCATAATAGGCTGAATCAGGAACGATGAACTAATCATATTTACAAAAACAAGAGAGGTCGAGTTCATACCAACTTTTCTCATCTCAATAAGTTCATCATATAATCATCATTATTGCCTTTCACTTGCACGACCGAACGATGTGAATAATAATAATAGTGCACGTGCATTGGACTAAGCTAGAGTCTGCAAGCATTCAATTCAAGAGAGAAGACAAGGTAATATGGGCTCTTTGTCAGATCAACAATAATGCATATAAGAGCCACTTTAACATTTTAATTATGGTCTTCTCCTCTCAACCACCAATGAAAAGAAAAAACACTATTTACACGGGAAAGCTCCCAACAAGCAAAAGAAGAATGAGAAATCTTTTTGGGTTTTCTTTTTAATTACTACTACTACATCATGAAAAGTAAACTAGCTAAAAGTTACAACTATTTTTTTTGTTTTTCTTAAGGTTTATCAAACACACAAGAAGAAAGCATAAAAAGGAAATAAACTAGCATGGATGATACAGTGAAAAAGTATGAGCACCGACAACTAGCATGGGTGTGTGAACATAAATGTAATGTCAGTGAGAAATATGTACTCCCCCAAGTTTAGGCTTTTTCCTTAAGTTGGTCTATGGCCACAGCTGGCCTAGCGGATATCCAAAGTTGTAGTTGGGGTCGTACTGAGATGCAGCGACAATTGCCTGATAAGCTACAGCTTGGAGGCAAGCTGTCTCCGCCCTCCTCTCATACTCGGCCGCCTCCTCCCAGGTTATAACATATATCCCCTTTGCCTGAAAGTCAAATAAAGTAGGAGCAGGGAGAGTGATGTGATAGGTGCGTCGTCTGTCAAAGATTAGTCCGTACTAGAGGAACTGATCGTTCCTCTCAACAAATTGATGAAAAACCATAGCATCATAATCTAGATAAGAAGAAGGCAACTCAATATCATACCCACGTATGGGTATATCAAGAAAATTAGCTAGACGGGTTGCATAAATTCCACCAAAGAAATCTCCATTAAATCTATTATTATGCAACCTACGTGCAACAATGGCTCCCAAATTATAATGTTTATCTCCTAATACAGCACTTCTGAGAACACTGAGGTCAGGGACACACATGTGACATGCTTCATCCTTACCATTTGTGCACCTACCTACGAAGAGAGCAAAATAATGTATAGCAGGAAAATGAATGCTCCCTATGGTAGCTTGTGTTATATCTCTAGATTCCCCCACAGTTATACTAGTAAGAAAATCTCTAAACTCAGATTTGCGAGGCTCACTAGTGCTGCCCCATTGTGGAAGTTTGCAAGAAGTATTAAAATCCTCTAAGTCCATAGTATAAGAATTTTCATAAAGATCAAATAGGACAGTTTGATAATTACGTGATGATGAAAATTCAAACCTTCTCACAAAGGAATCAGTGAGATAGTGGTATTGGTGGCACTTATCTGCCTCGAAGCTCTCAAGATCGGCATTACGCACATATGCGTTAAATTCTTCCTTGATTCCTGCTCGATCCATAAAGTCCTCTGACGGCCATTCACAAGCCCGCACCTGAGCTTCCCTCGGTGGTTCATCATCGGCATCGCGTATTGTGAGCCGGGGTCCTTGCTTCCTTGAAGGACCACCTTGGTACATTTTCCTAAACATATTTCTTCCTCTGAAAAATTTCTAAAATATTAGTAATTTCAAAATAAAAGTGAACCAAACTCAACAAGATTGATAGAAACTACTCCCACAAGTGCCTAGAGACTATATCATGCATTAAAACTATTTTTGACCATATAAATTTCACATGCAAGCTCAAGAACATGGTCACCTAAGCAGCAAAAATATGCAATGAATAAAGCAGTAGAACAAAAACTAATTGGACCATTGAAGGAGTCACATACCAAGGAACAATCCCACAAAGCAGTTTTGTGAGAGGTGCTTTGAGCAAGGAGATCGAAAATGGCAGCAAGATGAGCTTGGACTTGGGTTTGAGCTTGCTAGTGATGTTTTTGGGAAGAAGGAGTGTGTGGTAGCTGGAATAAGTGGAGGGGAGCCACCATGGGCCCACGAGATAGGGGGGCGCCCTCCACCCTCGTGTCCAGGTGCTTGCTCCCCCTACTGTATTTTCAGTGCCAGATATTCTCAAATATTCCAGAAAAAATCATATTTAAATTTCAGGGCATTTGGAGAACTTTTATTTTCAGGGTATTTTTTATTACATGGATAATTCAGAAAACAGACAGAAATTACTATTTTTGCTTTATTTAATATAAATAACAGAAACTAAAAAGAGGGTGCAGAGAGTTGTGTTTTCTAAATTCATCCATCTCATGCTCATCAAAAGGAAACTACTAACAAGGTTGATCAGGTCTTGTTAACAAACTCATTCAGAATAACATGGAACCGGAGAATTTTTGAATAACACTAGGTTACCTCAATGGGGATATGCATGTCCCCAACAATAAGAATATCATATTTCTTCTTGACAGTAGGGAGAGGAAATTCAAAACCTCCAATAGTAATTGTTGAAAATTTTCCAATATAATTGATACTGTGGACTTGAGGTTGTTTCCTCGGAAAGTGTACCGTATGCTCATTACCATTAACATGAAAAGTGACATTGCCTTTGGTGCAATCAATAACAGCCCCTGCAGTATTCAAAAAGGGTCTTCCAAGAATAATAGACATACTATCGTCCTCGGGAATATCAAGAATAACAAAGTCCGTTAAAATAGTAACGTTTGCAACCACAACAGGCACATCCTCACAAATACCGACATGTGTAACAGTTGATTTATCAGCCATTTGCAAAGATATTTCGGTGGGTGTCAACTTATTCAAATCAAGTCTACGATATAAAGAGAGAGGCATAACACTAACACTAGCTCCAAGATCACATAAAGCAGTTTTAAGATAGTTTATTTTAATGGAGCATGGTATAGTTGGTACTCTGGGATCTCCTAGTTTCTTAGGTATTCCACCCTTAAAAGTATAATTAGAAAGCATGGTGGAAATTTCAGCTTCCGGTATCTTTCTTTTATTTGTCACAATTTCTTTCATATACTTAGCATAAGGATTCATTTTGAGCATATCAGTTAATCGCATGCGCAAAAAGATAGGTCTAATCATTTCAGCAAAGCGCTCAAAATCCTCATCATCCTTTTTCTTGGATGGTTTGGGAGGAAAAGGCATGGGTTTCTGAACCCATGGTTCTCTTTCCTTACCGTGCTTCTGAGCAACAAAGTCTCTCTTATCATAACGTTGATTCTTCGATTGTGGGTTATCAAGATCAATAGCAGGTTCAGTTTCTACCCCATTATCATTGCTAGGTTGAGCATCAACCTGAACATCATCATTAACATTATTACTAGGTTCATGTTCATTACAAGATTGGGTTTCAGCATCAGAAATATAAATATCATTGGGATTCTCAGGTGTGTCTACAACAGGTTCCCTAGAAGCATGGAAAGTCCTATCATTTTTCTTGTTCTTCTTCTTAGAAGGACTAGGTGCATCTACATTATTTCTTTGAGAATATTGCTCAATTCTCTTAGGGTGGCCTTCAGGATACAAAGGTTCCCGAGTCATTTTACCAGTTTTGTAGCCACTCTAACAGCAAAATCATTATTCTTACTATTCAATTCATTGAGCAAATTATTCTGAGCTTTAAGTACTTGTTCTACTTGAGTGGTAACCATAGAAGCATGTTTACTAATAAGTTTTAGTTCACCTTTAACATTAGCCATATAATCACTCAAGTGTTCAATGATATAAGCATTGTGTTTTAATTCTCTGCCAAAATAAGCATTGAAGTCTTCTTGCTTATCCATGAATTTATCAAACTCATCCAAACATTGGCTAGCAAACTTAGTAGGAGGCATTTCAACTTTATCATATCTAAAGAGAGAATTTACCTTTCCTACCTGCGTCGGGTTATCAAGACCATGTGTTTCTTCAATATGTGATGGATTAAAACCATGTATTTCTTCAACATGCGGTAAATTAAGACCATGTATTTCTTCAACATGAGGTAAATTCTTAACATCTTCAGCTTTTATACCTTTTTCCTTCATAGATTTCTTTGCCTCTTGCATATCTTCAGGACTGAGAAATAGAACACCCCCTTTCTTCGGAGTTGGCTTAGGGGTTGGGTCAGGAAGTGTCCAATTATTTTCGTTGGTCAACATATTATTCAATAAAATTTCAGCTTCATCTGGTGTTCTTTCCCTGAAAACACAACCAGCACAACTATCCAGGTGGTCTCTGGAAGCATCGGTTAGTCCATTATAAAAGATATCAAGTATTTCATTTTTCTTAAGAGGATGATCAGGCAAAGCATTAAGTAATTGGAGAAGCCTCCCCCAAGCTTGTGGGAGACTCTCTTCTTCAATTTGCACAAAATTATATATTTCCCTTAAAGCAACTTGTTTCTTATGAGCAGAGAAATATTTAGCAGATATGTAATAAATCATATCCTGGGGACTACGCACACAACCAGGATCAAGAGAATTAAACCATATCTTAGCATCACCCTTTAATGAGAACGAAAATATCTTAAGGATATAATAGTAGAGAGTTTTCTCATCATTAGTGAACATGGTGGCTATATCATTTAATTTAGTAAGGTGTGCCACAACAATTTCATATTCATAGCCATAGAAAGGATCAGATTCAACCATAGTAATTATATCAGGGTCGACAGAGAATTCATAATCCTTATCAGTAACAAAGATAGGTGAAGTAGCATAAGTAAGATCATATTTCATTCTAGCATTCAGAGTTTTTTGTTTTAGCTTAGCTAATAATTTCTTAAGATCACTTCTATCATTGCAAGCAAGATAGTCTCTGGCAGTTTCTTCATCCATACCATAACCCTCAGGAACAACAGACAATTCATATCTAGGGGGAGAATCTTCATCATCACTTCAATATAACCAGTTTCAATAATTTCATTCTCTCTAGCCCTAGCAAGTTGTTCATCAAGAAATTCACCAAGTGGCACAGTAGTATCAAGCATAGAAGTAGTTTCATCATAAGTATCATGCATAGCAGAAGTGGCATCATCAAAACATGCGACATATCAGAATTAATAGCAGAAGTAGGTTTAGGTGTCGCAAGCTTACTCAAAACAGAACGTGAATGAGGTGCAGAGCTAGATGGCAGTTCCTTACCTCCCCTCGTAGTTGAGGGATAAATCTTGGTTCTTGGATCTTTCAAGTTCTTCATAATGATAAGCAGATATAAATCCCAAGTGACTCAAAGAATAGAGATATGCTCCCCGGCAACGGTGCCAGAAAATAGTCTTGATAACCCACAAGTATAGGGGATCGCAACAGTTTTCGAGGGTAGAGTATTCAACCCAAATTCATTGATTCAACACAAGGGGAGCCAAAGAATATTCTCATGTATTAGCAGCTGAGTTGTCAATTCAACCACACCTGGATAACTTAATATCTGCAGCAAAGTATTTAGCAGCAAAGTAATATGATAGTAGTGGTAACGATAGCAAAAGTAACGGTAGCAAAAGTAGTATTTTTGGTGTTTTATACTGATGATAACAATAGCAACGGAAAATTAAATAAGCGAAGAACAATATATGCAAAGCTCGTAGGCATTGGATTGGTGATAGAGAATTATGCCGGATGCGGTTCATCATGTAACAGTCATAACATAGGGTGACACAGAACTAGCTCAAATTCATCAATGTAATGTAGGCATGTATTCTGAATATAGTCATACGTGCTTATGGAAAAGAACTTGCATGACATCTTTTGTCCTACCCTCCCGTGGCAGCGGGGTCCTATTGGAAACTAAGGGATATTAAGGCCTCCTTTTAATAGAGTACCGGACCAAAGGATTAACACATAGTGAATACATGAACTCCTCAAACTACGGTCATCACCGGGAGTGGTCCCGATTATTGTCACTTCGGGGTTGCCGGATCATAACACATAGTAGGTGACTATTGACTTGCAAGATAGGGCCAAGAACTCTCATATATTGATGAAAACATAATAGGTTCAGATCTGAAATCATGGCACTCGGGCCCTAGTGACAAGCATTAAGCATAGCAAAGTCATAGCAACATCAATCTCAGAACATAGTGGATACTAGGGATCAAACCCTAATAAAACTAACTCGATTACATGATAAATCTCATCCAACCCATCACCGTCCAGCAAGCCTATGATGGAATTACTCACACACGGCGGTGAGCATCATGAAATTGGTGATGGAGGAAGGTTGATGATGACAATGGCGACGGATTCCCCTCTCCGGAGCCCCGATCAGACTCCAGATCAGCCCTCCCGAGAGAGTTTAGGGCTTGGCGGCGGCTCCGTATCGTAAAACGCGATGAATAATTCTCTCTGATTTTTTCTCCCCGAAAGTGAATATATGGAGTCATGGTTGAGGTCGATGGAGCGTCAGGGGGCCCACGAGGTTGGGGGCACGCACCCACCCTCGTGGACAGGTGGAGGCCCCCCTGACGTGGATCTTCCTTCCAGTATTTTTTGTATATTCCAAAATAATTCTCCGTTGATTCTCAGGTCATTCTGAGAACTTTTATTTCTGCACAAAAATACCACCATGGCAATTCTACTAAAAACAACGTCAGTCCTGGTTAGTTCCATTCAAATCATGCAAGTTAGAGTCCATAACAAGGGCAAAAGTGTTTGGAAAAGTAGATACGACATAGACGTATCACCCACATATCAGAGAAAGGAAGTAGAAAGACAGGAGTAACTAGTTACACATAAATATATTTTGACAAAGAGATACTCCCTCTGTAAATAAATATAAACATCTTTTATATCATAACTTTATACATTAGAAAAATAAAGGGGAATATATATAACATATATAATTATAAAAATAAGAGTTTTTTTAACATAGTATAGATGAGTTGGTGATGATGGTGTGCTTGCCATCCTACAATATAGGCCGTCCGATTTATATCTGACAGATAGGAAGGAAACTATGGCAATTTTGCAAAAAGGTACCCACACACCTCTTCACATTTGCAAATAAGGCCTTCCCTCGTTCATCCTTTTCTCTCACAAGATAAAATACTCATACAAATTCATCTTGATGTTACGTGCAATGCATAGGCATTATGGGGGTTCAGGTAAGAATATAATACTCAGAGAGGATCATGGTTCTGGACTTTGGGCCACAGGCCTGTGGGCCTGCATGTTTGGGGGCCCATGTGTTGTACTGCATCGCTTTTCATATTGCAAGCGATCGGTACGGCGCTGGTTTTAGATGCTGTCGCAAGGCAAATACACAAAATTGAATAAAGCATGGCAGCTGTTAGAATGAAATCGAGGGACAATTCCTAACCAACAATTAGAGTTGCAATTCTATCAATGATATATCATGTGATAAATAATACTGTCGTACTACTTATACACACAGGACACTTGTTTCACCATGCCAGATTATTACATCAAAATCTCTTGGAGGATAGATCAGTTCGGCAGTTGCGTGCTGCTACTAAAGAATTTCAAAGTTGATTTGGACCAGCTCTCCTTGCCGAGAAATATCGATTTTGACATCATCCCCTAACGCAAAATATGATTTAGATTTTAACCTTGGCCATCCTTTAGCATCAATCATCATGTGACCATCCTTTGTACTTACGGTATATTGAGCAGGTTCATTCATACCAAGGCTGCGCATGGTAAGAGAAACTTGGCCACAGTCGCTCGGATTGTTAAACGACTCCCTCGTTGCTCTAGGAATTCTCTCTTTGCAAACAAGAAGATATACACAAATAGTTAGATCAACACAGTGAATCATGTGAAACAACATGGAAAGAAAAAAGAACGAAGCACTTGAGCAGCCAATGCTTACCAAGAAGGTGGACATGTCGTTTTTTAAGGACTTTGGTATATGAAGTGCGAACTACAGCCCAGTCCGTTGCCGGTGCAACTGTTGGTTCCGTTGCCGTTGCACGGGCCGGAGCAGATGCAAGTGCAAGTGTTGGTGCTGGTGCCGAAGGCATTCCTATTGCCTGTGCCGGTGTGACTGGTAGTGTTGCTGCTGCTGCCGGAGATGGCGCTCCTTGTAGAGCTGGTGCCGATGTCGGAGCAGGTGCCGGTGTCGATGCTCGATCGTCTAGTAGATCAGTCTGATCCACTGACGCAGTCGGTGCCCAATCCTCAGCTGGATCAGACTAAGCTGCTGCCGCTGTCAGTGCTAGAGCAAGTGCCATCGAAGAAGGTGCCTGTGCTCGATCCGTTGCTGAAGGTGGTACCGATGTGCGAGATAGCAGCGATCGTGTCTGGTCTGCTATGATCAGCTTTCTAACTTGAGTAGGCTACATGACCATGATCCAGTCTTTTTATTCATTTCTTTTAAATGCGAGAAGGACTAATTATGGCGTGTTTGTTAAACCAAACTGCAGTTCATCATAGGGATTCATCTTGTACTCAGACAACCGACTAATCCAATTGTTTCCAATAATATAAGTGATGGACAGTGCCTTAGTTACTCACACGACATAAGAAGTGAAACCTGCAAAAATAACCATCGTAGAGCAAACCAAACGGTTTATTCTGTGATGAATGTCACATGGAAAAACCAGCATCGTAAAATTGCAGCAAAAGAAAGAGAACATGACATTAAATCAATAAGATTTAGACAGCAAATTAATAAGGTTTACTTGATGTGACATGAGTGAATCCTTACTAGGAAATCACTATGTTGACGTACTAAATAGAAGATTGATCGTCCAACTACAAGTGGCATGCAGGGCCCCCGCCTACTCCCACAAGCAGGACAATCCAAAGGTCGTGACAAATCGTATGGACCGAACATCCATGGGACTGGAAATCCTGGTGGTGCGATAAACCCTACAATGCATACATATATTGGAGTGTAACAATAATTGATAAACCGTCCTCACGAAAAAGATGATCTGGATACTTCAAAGTATACATACTAAATTGAGTGGACAGACATTAACATAGACTGTTTTCAGGACTCACCACACACCAATAGCGGCAGTACTAAACAATACAGGGTTCACAAACACAAATCAAGTACTGAATAATAGTACTTACTACAGACAAGCAAAGTTGCACTAATTAAACTCTGCAGACTATTTCTTGCCATGACCTATGGGATGAACCCCGCATAACTGACTAGGCCATGGACTTCGTGAGAGATGTCTACCTGCACCATCACAACCTCATCAACCTTGGAGAACCTAATAGAGTGGTCTTTCACTCATAAACATGACGATGAAGACAAGCCACATTAGATTTGTCGGGAAGCTTTACAAGAACCACACCCTTCATAATTAAAGGCACAACCAGGAAATTGTTGTGGTCAAGTACAGCCTCGAGAACACTCCTGACAACAATGCTACAGGAAAACACTAGTTCAGGACACATGGCGACAAGGACACAATAGCTGGATAGTTTAGAAGTAGAACTCACCCTTAGGTCTTCCAGTTCACACGACATGACTTTGAGAACTTCATCTCCACCGCGGAGCTGGTTCTAATTCAAATAGAAACCAAATATTTTATTACTACCTCCATTCAGAAATATAAGATGATTTTCGATATTTTACTCCATATATGACTACATATACACATAGAAATGAGTGAACAAAGACACTAGAACATGTCTTCAAAGGCATGAGAGTAGACGGATTACTTGCAATATCCATAACATAAGTTATTGAGGCAAATATACCCTCTTCAAAGGTAGCATTGATGTTCATAAAGTAATTGAAAGTAATCTATAAGAAATTAGTGTCAACCTCTCGCATGTTTTGGTCAAAAGAGGAATTTATAACCGTCATTTGGCACACAAAAATCACATGCAATATCACCCAAAAGTTGTACTACTAGTACTAGTACTGTGATGTCTACTACACAACCTTCTTCTTGTAGACGTTGTTGGGCCTCCAAGTGCAGAGGTTTGTAGGACAGTAGCAAATTTCCCTCAAGTGGATGACCTAAGGTTTATCAATCCGTGGGAGGCGTAGGATGAAGATGGTCTCTCTCAAACAACCCTGCAACCAAATAACAAAGAGTCTCTTGTGTCCCCAACACACCCAATACAATGGTAAATTGTATAGGTGCACTAGTTCGGCGAAGAGATGGTGATACAAGTGCAATATGGATGGTAGATAAAGGTTTTTGTAATCTTAAAATATAAAACAGCAAGGTAGCAAGTGGTAAAAGTGAGCGTAAACGGTATTGCAATGCTAAGAAACAAGGCCTAGGGTTCATACTTTCACTAGTGCAAGTTCTCTCAACAATAATAACATAATTGGATCATATAACTATCCCTCAACATGCAACAAAGAGTCACTAATAGTGGAGAACAAACGAAGAGATTATTGTAGGGTACGAAACCACCTCAAAGTTATCCTTTCTGATCGATCTATTCAAGAGTCTGTAGTAAAATAACATGAAGCTATTCTTCCCGTTCAATATATCCTAGAGTTCTTACTAGAATAACACCTTAAGACAAAAATCAACCAAAACCCTAATGTCACCGAGATACTCCAATGTCACCTCAAGTATCCATGGGTATGATTATACGATATGCATCACACAATCTTAGATTCATCTATTCAACCAACACAAAGAACTTCAAAGAGTGCCCTAAAGTTTCTACCGGAGAGTCAAGACGAAAACATGTGCCAACTCCTATGCATAAGTTCACAAGGTCACAGAACTCGCAAGTTGATCACCAAAATATACATTAAGTGGATCACGTGAATATCCCATTGTCACCACAGATAAGCACATGCAAGACATACATCAAGTGTTCTCAAATCCTTAAAGACTCAATCCAATAAGATAATTTCAAAGGTAAAACTCAATAAATTACAAGAGAGTAGAGGGGGAGAAACATCATAAGATCCAACTATAATAGAAAAGCTTGTGACACATCAAGATCGTGCCAAATCAAGAACACGAGAGAGAGAGAGATGAAACACATAGCTACTGGTATATACCCTCAGCCCCGAGGGTGAACTACTCCCTCCTCGTCATGAAGAGCGCCGGGATGATGAAGATGGCCACCAGAGAGAGATTCCCCCCTCCGGCAGGGTGCCGGAACGGGTTTAGATTGATTTTCGGTGGCTACAGAGGCTCGCGGCGGCGGAACTCCCGATCTAGGTTGTTTCTGGGGGTTTATGTATTTATAGGAATTTTTGGCATAGGTCTCACGTCAGGGGGGTCTCCGGATCGTCCACGAGATAGGGGCCCACGGCTAGGGGGTAGAGCGCGCCCCCCACCTTCGTGGACAGCCCGAGACTCTTCTAGCCCAACTCTTTTATTTCGGGGGCTTCTTTTGGTCCATAAAAATCATCAAAAATTGGCACGTCAATTGGACTCCGTTTGGTATTCCTTTTCTGCGATACTCAAAAACAAGCAAAAAGCAGAAACTGGCAATGGGCTCTAGGTTAATAGGCTAGTCCCAAAAATCATATAAAATAGCATATAAATGCATATAAAACATCCAAGGTTGATAATATAATAGCATGGAACAATCGAAAATTATAGATATGTTGGAGACGTATCAAGCATCCCCAAGCTTAATTCCTGCTCGTCCTCGAGTAGGTAAGTGATAAAAAACATAATTTTTGATGTGGAATGCTACCTAACATATTTATCCATATAATTCTCTTTATTGTGGCAAGAATATTCAGATCTGAAAGATTCAAGACAAAAGTTTAATATTGACATAAAAATAATAATACTTCAAGCATACTAACAAAGTAATCATGTCTTCTCAAAATAACATGGCCAGAGAAAGCTATCCCTACAAAATCATATAGTCTGACTATGCTCTATCTTCATCACATAAAATATTTAAATCATGCACAACCCTGATGACAAGCCAAGCAATTGTTTCATACTTTTGATGTTCTCAAACTTTTTCAAACTTCACGCAATACATTAGCGTGAGCCATGGACATAGCACTATAGGTGGAATATAATGGTGGTTGTGGAGAAGACAAAAAGGAGAAGATAGTCTCACATCAACTACGCGTATCAACAGGCTATGGAGATGCCCATCAATACATATCAATGTGAGTGAGTAGAGATTGCCATGCAATGGATGCACTAGAGCTATAAGTGTATGAAAGCTCAAAAAGAAACTAAGTGGGTGTGCATCCAACTCGCTTGCTCACGAAGACCTAGGGCATTTTGAGGAAGCCCATCATTGGAATATACAAGCCAAGTTCTATAATGAAAGATTCCCACTAGTATATGAAAGTGACAACATAGGAGGCTCTCTATCATGAAGATCATGGTGCTACTTTGAAGCACAAGTGTGGTAAAAGGATAGTAGCATTGCCCATTCTCTCTTTTTCTCTCATTTTTTGTTTTTTCTCTTTTTTATGGCCCCTTTTTCTATTTTTTATTTTTCGTCCGGAGTCTCATCCCGACTTGTGGGGGAATCATAGTCTCCATCATCCTTTCCTCACATGGGACAATGCTCTAATAATGATGACCATCACACTTTTATTTACTTACAACTCAAGAATTTCAACTCGATACTTAGAACAAAATATGACTCTATGTGAACGCCTCTGGCTGTGTACCTGGATGTGAAATGAATCATGAGTGATATGTATTAAAGAATTATGAACGGTGGCTTTGCCACAAATACGATGTCAACTACATGATCATGCAAAGCAATATGACAATGATGGAGTGTGTCATAATAAACATAATGGTGTAAAGTTGCATGGCAATATATCTCGGAATGTCTATGGAAATGCCATAATAGGTAGGTATGGTGGCTGTTCTGAGGAAGGTAAATGGTGGGTTTATGGTACCAGTGAAAGTTGCGCGGTACTAGAGGGGCTAGCAATGGTGGAAGGGTGAGAGTGCGCATAATCCATGGACTCAACATTAGTCATAAAGAACTCACATACTTATTGCAAAAATCTATTAGTTATCGAAACGAAGTACTACACGCATGCTCCTAGGGGGATAGATTGGTAGGAAAAGACCATCACTTGTCCCCGACCGCCACTCATAAGGAAGACAATCAATAAATAAATCATGCCCTGACTTCATCACATAACGGTTCACCATACGTGTATGCTATAGGAATCACAAACTCTAACACAAGTATCTCTCAAATTCACAACTACTAAACTAGCATGACTCTAATATCACCATCTTCATATCTCAAAACAATCATCAAGTATCAAACTTCTAATAGTATTCAATGCACTTTATATGAAAGTTTTTATTATACCCATCATGGATGCGTATCATATTAGGATTAATTTCATAACCAAAAAAAATTACCATGCTGTTCTAAAAGACTCTCAAAATAATATAAGTGAAGAATGAGAGATCAATAATTTCTATAAAATAAAACCACCACCGTGCTCTAAAAAGATATAAGTGAAGCACTAGAGCAAACGACAAACTACTCCGAAAGATATAAGTGAAGGTCAATGAGTAGTTGAATAATTATGAAACTATGTGAAGACTCTCTAACATTTAAGAATTTCATATCTTGGTATTTTATTCAAACAACAAGGAAAACAAAATAAAATAAAATGACGCTCCAAGCAAAACACATATCATGTGGTGAATAAAAATATAGCTCCAAGTAAAGTTACCGATGAACGAAGACGAAAGAGGGGATGCCATCCGGGGCATCCCCAAGCTTAGGCTGTTGGTTGTCCTTGCATATTACCTTGGGGTGCCTTGGGCATCCCCAAGCTTAGGCTCTTGCCACTCCTTATTCCATAGTCCATTGAATCTTTACCCAAAACTTGAAAACTTCACAACACAAAACTTAACAGAAAAGTCGTAGGCTTTGTTAGTATAAGAAAATAAATCACCACTTAGGTACTGTTGTGGACTCATTCTAAGTTCATATTGGTGTAATATCTACTGTATTCCAACTTCTATATGGTTCATACCCTCCGATACTACTCATAGATTCATCAAAATAAGCAAACAACACAATGAAAACAGAATCTGTCAAAAACAGAACAGTCTGTAGTAATCTGTATCATTCGAATACTTCTATCAATGCAAAAATTCTTAAATAAATTGGTGAACCTGAGGAATTTTTCTATTAATCATATACAAAAAGAATCAACCAAAACACACTCTCCACTAAAAAATGGCAGCTAATCTCGTGAGCGCAAAAGTTTCTGTTTTTTACAGCAAGATCGCAAAGACTTCAGCCAAGTCTTCCCAAAGGTTCTACTTTGCACAAACACTAATTAAAACATAAAACCACGTCTAAACAGAGGCTAGATGAATTAGTTATTACTAAAAAGGAGCAAAAAGAAAATAAACAAAAATAAAATTGGGTTGCCTCCCAACAGGCGCTATCGTTTAACGCCCCTAGCTAGGCATGATGATTTCAATGATGCTCACATAAAAGATAAGAATTGAAACATAAAGAGAGCATCATGAAGAGTATGACTAGAACATTTAAGTCTAACCCACTTCCTATGCATAGGGATTTTGTGGGCAAACAACTTATGGGAACAATAATCAACTAGCATAGGAAGGCAAAACAAGCATAACTTTAAAACTTTAAGCACATATAGAGGAAACTTGATATTATTGCAATTCCTACAAGCATATATTACTCCCTCATAATTAATTTCAGTTTCGTCATTAATGAATTCAACAATATAACCATCACATAAAGCATTCTTTTCATGATCACCAAGCATACAAATTTTATTCCTCTCGACATAAGCGAATTTCTTCTCATGAATAATAGTGGGAGCAAACTCAACAAAATAATTACCATGTGAGGCATAATCCAATTGAAAACTAAAATTACGATGACAAGTTTCATGGTTATCATTATTTTTCATAGCACACAAGTCATCACAATAATCATCATAGATAGCAACTTTGTTCTCATAATCAATTGGAACTGTCGGTGTCAAAACCGGCGGATCTCGGGTAGGGGGTCCCGAACTGTGCGTCTAGGCCGGATGGTAACAGGAGGCAAGGGACATGAAGTTTTACCCAGGTTCGGGCCCTCTCAATGGAGTTAAAACCCTATGTCCTGCTTGATTAATATTGATGATATGGGTAGTACAAGAGTAGATCTACCACGAGATCGGAGAGGCTAAACCCTAGAATCTAGCCTATGGTATGATTGTTGTTGTGTATGTGGTCCTATGGACTAAAACCCTCCGGTTTATATAGACACCGGAGAGGGTTAGGGTTACACAAAGTCGGTTACAATGGTAGGAGATCTACATATTCGCATCGCCAAGCTTGCCTTCCACACCAAGGAAAGTCCCTTTCGGATACGGGACGAAGTCTTCAATCTTGTATCTTCATAGTCCAGGAGTCCGGCTGAAGGTATAGTCCGGCCATCCGGACACCCCCTAATCCAGGACTCCCTCAGTAGCCCCCGAACCAGGCTTCAATGATGATGAGTCCAGCGCGCAGATTGTCTTCGGCATTGCAAGGCGGGTTCTCCTCCAAATTCCGTGTACCTGTTGAATAATGTCCGGCTTCTTGTAAATGTTGCGCTCCTCGGCTTCTATGCCCAATAATGGCCGTCTCCCACATGTCAAATGAATATGAAAAGTCTGAGTGTTTTTACATTCACACCCCTAGCCGCGTAAATGAGCCGCCCATTTAAGGGACGAGGATTTTAGATCCAAATCACACCTTCTCCCCTTCGCGAGTGTTCATCAGAGCGCATCCGACAAAGGTCCATTCCACCATGGCCAGCCGTCGCAACTCCTCCTTTCGCCCTTCCAGCCCTCAGCCTGGATATTGGGAGAGATGCTCCGTCCCACATAGCGAGCTAGTGACGCTCCAGACCAAGGGATTTCTCCCCCCGGCCTATATGATCCCGGTTCGAGCCGGCCTTGCCATCTATAACGGTGGAAAGCAAGCAGAGAGTGCCCCTAATCCCTCCAAAGGAGAGCGGGTATACCCCGTCCCTTATTTAGTAAGGGGGCTCGGGTTTCCAATCCATCCATTTCTCCGGGGGCTGCTGGAGTTCTACGGCCTCCAGCTACACAATCTCACGCCTGCCTCCGTACTACATATCGCGGGCTTCGTAGCCCTCTGCGAGCTGTTTTTGGGTATCGAGGCTCATTTTGGGCTATGGAAAAGGTTATTCCGCCTTGTGCCCCGCTCTAAGGAGGGGTCAATGTATCAAGTGGGCGGAGCCGAAGTGTGGCGCATCGCCGGGACCGGATATCTATCCGAAACCCCAAAGAGGGTGTCCAAAGACTGGCCTTCAGAATGGTTTTATATATAGGATGTCCCGCTGCCAGATCCTGTTCGGATTGGCCTCCCTGAGTTCGACAGTGCTCCCTTAAAGAAGCGCCTAAGCTGGCGTCCACAGAGCCCTCAGAGGGAAAGTGACAGGGACATCATCTACCTGATGGGCCAAATAAGATTGTTAGCCCATTCTGGACTGACCATGATCGGGGTTATGGCCGAATGCATCATGCGGGGGGTGCAGCCGCTTCAGTATAGAAGCCACCCCATGTGGGACTTCAACGGGGAGGACGACGCCACCTGCTACGGCCGTAAGGGGCCGGATTCAGCTGCCGCTCTACTAAAGATCTTGTCCACTTTGTATAAGGGAGAAGAGGAGGAATTTCTCCGCGTCAACCCACAGGGTGGATTCTCTATGCAGAATCCCCCAAGCTGGGTAAGCGGTCACATTTACTTGCCCATCCGTTTTGTATTCCCATTGTTAAATATTCAGTCTAACGACTTCAACGCAGGAACTGCGCCGGGCTGTTATGGAAATAAACAGCCTTCCTCCACAACCCGAGGACCCAGGACGGTCCCTCGACCCGGCCTCTCAAGAGGATCCGGACATATCTGTGGAGCTGATTGATGGAGTGTTCCATCAATTGAGCAAGGACAATGCCTTGGTGGCCATTACGTCCGATTACCCAGGGCTAATCCCGACCTCCCAGGTAACTGAGATCGAAGTCCCAGTACCCCGAATAGGTGTCCGCCCTCTCGTGTTTTCAGTTTCCTGATTACAACTGAGCTTTGCAGGGGAGGTTTTTGAGACGGGAGGCCGAACCTGCGGCGGCAAGCCAACGAGGGGCCACAGGGGCCTGTGGGCAGAAAAGAGGCACAGTCCGGACCGAGGCGTCAGCGCAAAGGTATGGCACGCCCCCTTATCCCGGGTGTTGCACCTGCAAGGCATATTAACACTCATGCTCTCTTCAGGACAAAGAGACCTCGCCGAACTATACCCGGAGAGGCTGCCAACTGCGCCTCCACCAGCCAGGCTCCGAAGCCTGGTCCGGAGGCGGAGGCGAACACAAGGCGCACACCGGACGTTCTCCTCCGATGGAGGATGTGCACAGGTTGTCTGCCACCAACTCTGAGGTGGACAGTGCCATGAACCACAGGCGTCGCCGGACAATTCTTCGCGACGCTTGTTTCTCCCAAGAGGCATTAGATGCCTTTAATTCGGGAGATGCATACCTCCATGCCGCTCAAAATGGTCTAGCCAGAGCCACAGAGCAATATGTAAAAGACATACGGGTAAGAAAATTTTGGTAATTATATATATATATATATATACCAGTAGCCCCCGAGACTTGAAACAGTTAGAATAACTGATTTAAGGATCATTTGTTATGCAGGTTCTGACAGAAAAGAATTCCCTACTGTCCAAGGAGCTGGAAGAGTGCAAAGCCCAACTTGAGGCCGCACTAGTCGCGGCAGGGGAGCCCAAGGAGACCCCCTCTGGTAATATACACTTCAAAAGATAAGTATTTTGCGAAGCATGACATGTGTGCGAATCTGACAAATGAAATTGCAGATGGCGCCAGATTGAATCCGGAAAGGCAACACCTCCTACGCCAGCTAAAGGCTGGTGAGAAGGTGCTGACAAAGGTGAGGCGGGAGAAGAACGATCTCCAAGATGCCAACACCAAGCTGGGCGTCGAGCTGAAAGATGTTCGTGCCCAGCTGTCAGACTCCGTTAAAGAGAATCAGCGGCTTCGGCGCGGCATATTTAGTAAGTGCTTGAACGAACCTTTGAAAGAAAGTTCAGCGGGGAAGTCGACTAATCGAGCAATGCATGTAGGTGTGCTAACAGGTCGTCCTACAGAGGAGATGCTCGGTTCTACGGGTGACCTTCTTCCTGAGCTCTCGCAACTGCTCGATCGAGTTCGGCAGGCGATGCAAGGTGTCGCCCAGGCCCTGTGGCCATCCATCTCCATGCCCAAAGGTCTTGGAGAGCTTGCGGAGAAGCTAAATGGAGCACGGCGGCGCTTCCGATTGTGGAAGATATCGGCCTGCCGTCAAGGTGCTAGGGAGGCCTGGGCCATGGTGAAGACGCGGTACACAAAAGCTGACCCCAACCACATGGCCGAGGTCGGTCCTGTAGGGCCCGATGGGAAGGAGATCCCTGTAAGCTTAGTATACGACCAAGTAGAGTTGGCCGCAAAGTATTCCCAGCAGGACTGTAAATTAGACAGCCTGTTAGATGGTATTGAAGAGGAATACAATTAGTCAAAATGACTATGTAATTTAATTGACATTTATAATGCCTTCTAGCCGGATTGTAGATCATTTGTCATGGTCGACCTTTTCGCTTCAGCCTCGGGACCTGACGGTCCGGAGTGTGTCCGGATTCCCGTGCGGTTATATAGGAACCGGGGAATGCATGGAGACCAGGCGTAGGGGTCATTAGTGCGTGAACACACAAGTGCCCGACTAGTTATGTTATATTACATGGTTAGTAAGAAACATCTTCCAGGGAGAATAGTTCTGTTAGGGGTTCCTTTCCCTGGGAGGCATGCCCTAAAGTGCATGTCCATGCTGCGAAAAGAAATGCAGGAAAAACATCTGGGGGCGTATAGATAAATAAAATAAAAAAGACCATCTTTAGTTCACCGACCGAATATTCCTTTAAGAATGCTAGCTTTCGGCTTTACCTAGTCTGAGGTACACGTCTGGCTGACCCGGCAGTAACAATCGCAGAGGTGCTCCCTTTACCACCTAGCCGAACAATCGGGAACGTAGGGGTAAGCACAGGAGCCAGGCAACCCAGCTTGGCCAAAACTTAAGTCATATCGATGCATATAATGGTGAATAAAAGGTACATGCGGAAGTGTGACACATGTGTTGGGCATGAAGCCCGTATAAATAAGCTTCTGTTTAAAGAAGCCCCCAGGTTTAATGAGCGCGGATAGCGCGTCACTTTATGGGCCTTTAAAGGCTATAAGAGAGAGAGAGAGAGAGAGAAGAAGAGGAATGTAAGACAGAAAGTATATAAAAATGGACAGAGGAAGGAGACGAACACAGAGTCCGGCGCTAGGCATAGAATCTTCGGAGACGGGCTGCGTTCCATGGGTTCGGCTCGAGTCGGTTATCCGATGCATCTCGCAGGCGGTACGCTCCACCAGTAAGGACTTGGTCAATTATGAAGGGACCTTCCCACTTGGGCTTAAGTTTGTCCTTTTTCTTGTCCGGTAGTCGTAGAACTAATTCGCCAATGTTGTAATTTTTGGCCCGTACTTCTCTGCTTTGGTATCTTCGAGCCTGCTATTGATAGAATGCGGAACGGGCTTTTGCCACTTCACGCTCCTCCTCCAATGCGTCCAAGCTATCCTGCCGATCGAGCTCGGCTTCTCTTTCTTCGTACATGCGCACTCGAGGTGAGTCATGAATTATGTCGCAAGGCAAAACTGCCTCTGCGCCGTACACCATAAAGAATGGTGTGTATCCGATGGTGTGATTCGGCGTGGTCCGCAGCCCCCAGAGTACGAAGTCGAGCTCCTCTACCCAGTGCGTGTTAGATTCCTTGAGGGACCGCACTAATCTGGGTTTGATGCCGCTCATGATAAGACCATTTGCACGTTCGACCTGGCCGTTAGTTTGTGGGTGATAGACAGAAGCATAATCGAGCTTGATGCCCATGTTTTTGCACCAGAGTTTTACCTCGTCGGTCGTAAAGTTCGTGCCATTATCCATGATGATGCTGTGGGGGACGCCATAATGGTGTACAACCCCGAATATAAAGTCTATCACCGGTCCGGATTCGGCCGTCTTAACAGGCTTGGCTTCTATCCATTTGGTGAACTTATCCGCCATGACCAATAAGTATTTTTGCTTGTGGGTTCCGCCTTTAAGGGGTCCAACCATGTCAAGCCCCTAGACCGCGAAGGGCCAAGTGATGGGGATAGTTTGGAGGGCGGTGGGTGGCATATGGATTTGGTTTGCAAAGAGCTGGCAACCGGTGCATCGTTGGACTAAGTCCTGGGCATCTGCCCGGGCCGTCGGCCAATAAAAGCCTGTACGGAAGGCCTTGCTTACAAGGGACCGAGCTGCCGCGTGATGACCGCCGAGTCCAGCATGAATTTCAGCCAGGAGGTTCCGCCCTTCCTCTTCGGAGATGCACCTTTGAAGGACTCCGGCAGTGCTTTTCTTATAAAGCTCTCCCTCGTGGACTTTGTAGGCTTTGGATCGCCGCACTATGCAGCGTGCCTCATTTTGGTCCTCGGGGAGTTCCTACCTAGTAAGGTAGGCGAGGAATGGTTCCATCCACGGGGCGATAACGGCCATTATTACGTGGGCTGAAGGTGTTATTTCATTGGCAGAGCCTCCGATTGTGTCGGAATGTTCGGTGTCGGGCAGTGCGGTTGGGTCCGGGCTGTTATTGTTCGGCTCCCCTTACCATACTACGGATGGCTTGAACAGCCTTTCCAAGAAGATGTTGGGGGGGACTACATCGCGTTTTGCGCTGATGCGTGCCAGGACATCTGCCGCCTGATTATTTTCCCGGGCTACATGGTGGAATTCAAGCCCTTCGAACCGAGCTGACATTTTTAGGACGGCGTTGCGGTAAGCTGCCATTTTTGGATCCTTGGCGTTGAAATCTCCATTTATTTGGGATATTGCGAGGTTCGAGTCCCCGCGCACCTCTAGGCGTTGAATGCTCATGGATACTGCCATCCGGAGACCATGTAAAAGGGCCTCATATTCGGCTGCATTGTTGGAGTCCGTGTACATAATCTGGAGTACATATTGAACCGTGTCTCTTGTGGGGGACGTCAAAACGACGCCGGCCCCCAGTCCGGCCAACATCTTGGAGCCTTCGAAATGCATGATCCAATTTGAATATGTGCCGTACTCTTTAGGGAGTTCAGCCTCCGTCCATTCTGCGACAAAGTCGGCCAAGACTTGCGACTTGATGGCTCGCCGTGGCTTATAAGTTATGTCGAACGGGAGGAGCTCAATGGCCCACTTTGCAATCCGGCCCGTTGCGTCACGGTTGTTTATAATATCGTTAAGTGGTACTTCCGAGGCTACTGTTACTGAACACTCTTGGAAGTAGTGTCGTAGCTTCCGGGATGCCATGAATACCGCGTAAGCAATCTTTTGATAATGCGGGTACCGTGATTTGTAGGGAGTGAGTACAGTGGGCACATAATAGACCGGCTTTTGAAGGGGGAATTTGTGTCCGTCCGTTTCTCGTTCGACGACGAGTACTGTGCTTACAACCTGATGTGTTGCTACAATGTACAATAGCATTGGTTCGCCAATGTTTGGCGCAGCCAGGACTGGGTTTGTTGCCAATATGACTTTTATTTCATCGAGTCCGGCCATGGCTGCATCGGTCCATTTGAAGTGTTCGGTGCACCGAAGGAGGCGGTAAAGGGGTAGGGCCTTTTCTCCCAAGCGGGAGATAAAGCGGCTTAGAGCCGCCACGCATCCGGTTAACTTTTGTATTTGTTTGAGGTCCTTTGGGATATCCAGTTGTGAAAGAGCTCGGATCTTGGCTAGATTTGCTTCAATTCCTCTACCGGATACAATGAAGCCCAAGAGCTTTCCGGCTGGAACACCGAAAACACATTTTTCCGGGTTGAGCTTGATGTCGTATGTTCGGAGGTTATCGAATGTGAGCCTCAAGTCGTCTACTAGAGATTCGACATGTCTTGTTTTGACGACCACATCATCTACATATGCCTCCACTGTTTTGCCGATCTGGTTTGCCAGACATGTCTGAATCATGCGTTGATATGTTGCACCGGCGTTTTTGAGCCCGAAGGGCATTGTGTTGAAGCAGAATGGGCCGTATGGTGTGATGAATGTCGTTGCGGCTTGGTCTAGTTCTGCCATCTTGATTTGATGGTAGCCGGAATATGTGTCGAGAAAACACAATGAATCGTGTCCTGCGGTAGCGTCGATAATTTGATCGATGCGGGGGAGGGGGAAGGGATCCTTTGGGCAAGCCTTGTTAAGGTCCTTAAAATCAACGCATAGGCGCCAGGATTTGTCCTTCTTTGGTACCATCACCAGGTTTGCTAGCCAGTCCAGATGTTTTATATCTCTCATGAATCTGGCCTCCAATAGCTTTGCTAGCTCTTCTCCCATGGCCTGTCTCTTAGGTTCGGAAAAACACCGAAGAGCTTGTTTGACAGGCTTGAATCCTTTTAGGATATTTAAGCTGTGCTTGGCCAGCCTGCGTGGGATTCCTGGCATGTCTGAAGGGTGCCAGGCGAAAATGTCCCAGTTCTCTCATAGGAACTCTCGCAGTGCGGCGTCTACATCATGGTCTAAATGTGCCCCGATGGAAGCTGTTTTATTGGGGTCCGTTGCATGGACTTGGAATTTGACTATATCGTCCGCTAGTTTAAAGGAGGTGGACTTGGATCTTTTATCGAGTACCACATCGTCCCTATTCACCGTAGAGCGCAGCGCAGTCAGTTCCTCAGCCGCCAGGGCTTCGGATAGTGCCTCGAGGGCCAGTGCGGCTGTCTTGTTTTCGGCGCGGAGTGCTATGTCCGGATCACTAGCGAGAGTGATGATCCCGTTAGACCGGGCATCTATGTACCCGTAATGGGGTATTGCTTGGAAGATTGTAAACGCTTCCCGCCCTAGCAGAGCGTGATAACCGCTGCTGAACGGAGCCACATGGAACGTGACCTCTTCGGACCTGTAATTATCCGGCGTGCCGAACACCACATCTAGTGCGATTTTTCCTGTACAGCGCACTTCCCGACTGGGGATTATTCCTCTAAAGGTTGTGCTGCTTTGCTCAATGCGGTTCCAGTCTATTTCCATTTTTGAAGGGTTTCCCCATAAATGAGGTTCAATCCGTTGCCGCCGTCCATGAGTACCTTGGTACGACGAAAGTCGTCCACTATTGGACTGAGGACCAATGCGGCTGGTGCTCGGGCTGTTCGGAATTTAGGTTCATCACTGGCGTTAAAGGTAATAGCCGTGTCACTCCATGGGTTTATTGTTGCTACTTGGTAGACTTCGGCAAGGCTGCAGAGTGTCATTTTTCGCATATTATTTGATGCGAAAGTCTTGAAGACTGTTAATACCGTATTGGTGTCTCTGGGGTGGCTTTCTGTGGCCTCCAGAATTAGGAGATTTTCGCCAATTTTGGCCACCTGCCGGAGTATCCAACATGCTATGAGGCTGTGAGTTGGTGTGGCGTCCTCTGTATTGTGAATTTTACAGGGTCCATTGAGCCATCCTTCCAATACGGTTCCATGCCCTGTAGAGGTTTTTTTTCTTTTTAGTGCTTGACCCGGGTGTCTGGTGATGATGCACCCTTTTATTTCGGACTGTGTTTGTATTCAGGGCCGGATTGTCCCAAAAATTTATTTTGGTTTTCCATGCGCTTTCCATCGCACAGTACTTTCGTACAATGGACGCCAAGTCAGCGAAGCGTGTAATATCACGGCGACTTATGACGTTGAGTATTCCCTTGTCCATGCAATTATTGCAGAAGATTGAGATTGCGTCTTCCTCGCAGCAGTCCCTTAGCCTGTTCTTAACCAGGATGAATCTGGCCCAATAATGATGTACTGTTTCATCAGGCTCTTGCCTGATTTTGGATAGATCGCTTATGTTGGGGTGGGTGGGTGGAATTAAATCCGAAGCCTCACCCCATCTGAGGCTCAGAGGCCGAGGAATTTCCGAATTCGAAAATTTGGATTCCTGGATGTTGTCCAATGAATCCAGCCCGTCGCCTGACTCTAAGTTCAGGTCTTGAGTGATATCCTCCCCTCCGTAGGTATCCGGCTTGGAGGGATCGGGAATCCAGACGTAGCGAGTCCTTAAGATAGATGAAGGGTCGCCGCACTGTCCCTCTACCACAACAACGTGATGGGTGACTTGGGGAGAGTTAATCTCTCTCAGATCGGGTTTAGGCCCAATCTGGTCGTAATCCGTAGCGACTCCCAGGGCGGCGAAGCGATCTAAGAGCTCATTTATGGAGGAGAGCTCCATTGGATCTAACTGCTCGGTGAGTTCCGAGCTGACATGAAGATTTTTTTCGATGGCTCGAGAGGTCATCATCGGCGCAGAAGCCGAACATGCGGTCATAAGAAAACCACCTAGCCGGAGGGTTTGGCCGACAGCCAAAGCTCCCTTAGCAACGGTGCCGTCTTTAAAGACGGGGAGAGGCATCCTTCCTGATGGCGACGACACAAAGGAACTCTCAATGAAAGCACCAATGTCGGTGTCAAAACCGGCGGATCTCGGGTAGGGGGTCTTGAACTATGCGTCTAGGCCGGATGGAAACAGGAGGCAAGGGACACGAAGTTTTACCCAGGTTCGGGCCCTCTCGATGGAGGTAAAACCCTACGTCCTGCTTGATTAATATTGATGATATGGGTAGTACAAGTGTAGATCTACAACGAGATCGGAGAGGCTAAACCCTAGAAGCTAGCCTATGGTACGATTGTTGTTGTGTATGTGGTCCTACGGACTAAAACCCTCCGATTTATATAGACACCGGAGAGGGTTAGGGTTACACAAAGTCGTTTACAATGGTAGGAGATCTACATATCCGCATCGCCAAGTTTGCCTTCCACGCCAAGGAAAGTCCCTTCCGGACATGGGACGAAGTCTTCAATCTTGTATCTTCATAGTCTAGGAGTCCGGCTGAAGGTATAGTCCGGCCATCCGGACACCCCCTAATCTAGGACTCCCTCAGGAACCTCTTCCGAAATAGTGGAATCATTACTAAATAAAGTCATGACCTCTCCAAATCCACTTTTATAATTATCACAATAAGATTCAACACCCTCCAAAATAGTGGGATCATCACTTCCTAAAGTTGACACTCTTCCAAACCCACTTTCATCAATATAATCATCATAAATAGGAGGCATGCTATCATCATAATAAATTTTCTCATCAAAACTTGGGGGACAAAGGATATCATCTTCATCAAACATAGCACCACCAAGCTTTTGGCTTTGCATATAATTAGCATCATGGGTATTCAAACAATTCATACTAAAAACATTGCAATCATGCTCATCATTCACATATTTTATGCCAATCATTCTATGTAATTCTTCTTCTAGTACTTGAGCACAATTTTCTTTCCCATCATTTTCACGAAAGACATTAAAAAGATGAAGCATATGAGGCAACCTTAATTCCATTTTTTGTAATTTTCTTTCATAAACTAAACTAGTGATAAAATAAGAAACTAAAAGATTCAATTGCAAGATCTAAAGATATACCTTCAAGCACTAACCTCCCCGGCAACAGCGCCTGAAAATAGCTTGATGTCTACTACACAACCTTCTTCTTGTAGACGTTATTGGGCCTCCAAGTACAGAGGTTTGTAGGACAGTAGCAAATTTCCCTCAAGTGGATGACCTAAGGTTTATCAATCCATGGGAGGCGTAGTATAAAGATGGTCTCTCTCAAACAACCCTGCAACCAAATAACAAAGAGTCTCTTGTGTCCCCAACACACCCAATACAATGGTAAATTGTATAGGTGCACTAGTTCGGCGAAGAGATGGTGATACAAGTGCAATATGGATGGTAGATAAAGGATTTTGTAATCTAAAAATATAAAAACAGCAAGGTAGCAAGTGGTAAAAGTGAGCGTAAACAGTATTGCAATGCTAAGAAACAAGGCCTAGGGTTCATACTTTCACTAGTGCAAGTTCTCTCAACAATAATACCATAATTGGATCATATAACTATCCCCCAACATGCAACAAAGAGTCACTCCAAAGTCACTAATATTGGAGAACAAACGAAGAGATTATTGTAGGGTACGAAACCACCTCAAAGTTATCATTTCTGATCAATCTATTCAAGAGTCCGTAGTAAAATAACATGAAGCTATTCTTTCCGTTCAATATATCCTAGAGTTCGTACTAGAATAACACCTTAAGACACAAATCAACCAAAATCTTAATGTAACCTAGATACTCCAATGTCACCTCAAGTATCCGTGGGTATGATTATACGATATGCATCACACAATCTCATATTCATCTATTCAACCAACACAAAGAACTTCAAAGAGTGCCCTAAAGTTTCTATCGGAGAGTCAAGACGAAAACGTGTGCCAACTTCTATGCATAAGTTCACAAGGTCACGGAACTCGCAAGTTGATCACCAAAATATACATCAAGTGGATCACGTGAATATCCCATTGTCACCACAGATAAGCACATGCAAGACATACATCAAGTGTTCTCAAATCCTTAAAGACTCAATCCGATAAGATAACTTCAAAGGGAAAACTCAATAAATTACAAGAGAGTAGAGGGGGAGAAACATCATAAGATCCAACTATAATAGCAAAGCTCATGATACATCAAGATCGTGCCAAATCAAGAATACGAGAGAGGGAGAGAGAGATCAAACACATAGCTACTAGTACATACCCTCAGCTCTGAGGGTGAAGTACTCCCTCCTCGTCATGCAGAGCGCCGGGATGATGAAGATGGCCACCGGAGAGGGATTCCCCCCTCCGACAGGGTGCCAGAATGGGTCTAAATTGGTTTTTGGTGGCTATAAAGGCTTGCGGCGGCGGAACTCCCAATCTAGGTTTATTTTTGGGGGTTTCTGTATTTATAGGAATTTTTAGCGTAGGTCTCATGTCAGGGGGGTCTCCGGATCGTCCACGAGACAGGGGCCCATGCCTAGGGGGGTAGGGCGCGCCCCCACCCTCATGGACAGCCCAGGACTCTTCTGGCCCAACTTTTTTTACTCCGTGGGCTTCTTTTGGTCCATAAAAGATCATCAAAAATTGGCAGGTCAATTGGACTCCGTTTGGTATTCCTTTTCTGTGATACTCAAAAACAAGGAAAAAAACAGAAACTGACACTGGGCTCTAGGTTAATAGGTTAGTCCCAAAAATCATATAAAATAGCATATAAATGCATATAAACATCCAAGGATGATAATATAATAGCATGGAACAATCAAAAATTATAGATACGTTGGAGACATATCATACTGCATGTTATATGAAAAAACCCGATCAAGATCGAGAAAAAGATCGTCAAGAAGAGATATTACTTGGACTTTGTTAATGGGGGATCCCGGAGAGGGGGGCTTGGACAGGGCCATGGCTTTGAGCTTGTGTGCGGTAGTCTCGGCGGGGAGCTTGCGCCTCTTCGTACCAGGAGCCTCGACGGTTTTGGTTAGAGCCATGGACATCACTTTGGCTGGTGCTCCAGCCTCCATCAAGAAACTGTCAAATAGAAATAAAAGAAAATAAACCATAATCACAAACCCAAAATAAGAACAGAGAGGGTGTTATAGGATCAGTCTTGGGGTTGCAAGACCGGGCCTTGGCGAGAATCAACACCATTGATGCGCTCACCTTTCCTTCTTTGGGAGAGAAGAACAATGGCAGAAGCAGGTCGGGGTTTTCTTGAAGAAACGAGGAACAAGATGAGGGAGAAGCGAGTGGGGGTTTGCTTCAAGAGAGGAAGCTGAGAGAGAAGAGTGAAATGATGGTTGCTTCGTCCGTCCAACTTACTGCTGGAAAGTAGGGGGTTTTGTGATTTGACGGTTCATTGGGCAAATGCACAATTGACCAAATGGTTGAGTGTCAAAAGTTTTGATCCACCTCTTGTGAAAAAGACAAATTTCCACTGATTCAGCCGGAAGTGGGTCAAGTTTGAATTACAGCTGCCTCATAGTTTGCTCTTTTTTTTCAAAAAATAATTTCTAGGTACATAAGTATCTATTTAATCAGAGAAA
This sequence comes from Triticum aestivum, assembly GCF_018294505.1. Taxonomy (NCBI): domain Eukaryota; kingdom Viridiplantae; phylum Streptophyta; class Magnoliopsida; order Poales; family Poaceae; genus Triticum; species Triticum aestivum. Next base: position 253,208,592 of record NC_057812.1, read on the forward strand.
TGCCAAAAGTTTTCCAACATTCAACCACTCGCTAGGAACGGTCATTTCCCGCCGTTTTGACTGCATTTTGAAACGGGCATAAAACTTAAAAAAAATCAAAAAATTGTAAAAACTTTGTATTGTGTCATTATATGTGACCAAGTTACCAAGAAAAATAATAAACTTCTAATACAGCAATTATTTCAAAAAGTGTTCTCATAAATGAGCTATCATGTGTGAAGATTCATGGCTTTCAAGGCGAATGATCAATCTTATGGCCACATTAATGGAATAGTTTGTTGCAATGATCTAATATTGTGCAAAAGGATGCATCATGGAATGGCAAACAATGTTGCCTAAGGAAATTTTCATTTTCTTTGGACGAAAAATTCATTTTCCATTTTTTTGAGTGCCCGAAATGAGTTTTTTTGAAGGACCTACCATATATTTGTTGTAAACGTGTACCAAATTGTTTTTCTAAAATACTAGGCCATATTTAATGCACAACTGACCAAATGGTTGAGTGTCAAAAGTTTTGATCCACCTCTCGTGAAAAAGACAAATTTCTGCCGATTCAGTAGGAAGCGGGTCAAGTTTGAACGACAGCTGCCTCATAGTTTGCCCTTTATTTTTTCAAAAAATAATTTCTAGGTACATAAGTATCTATTTAATCATAAAACACCAAAAGTTTTCCAAGATTCAACCATTAGCTAGGAACGGTCAAACTCACCGTTTTGACCGCATTTTGAAACGGGCATAAAAATTAAAAAAATTGGAAAACCTTCGCATTGTGTCATTATATGTGGCCAAATTACCAGGAAAAATAATAAACTTGTAATACGGCAATTATTTAAAATGTGTTCTCAGAAACGAGCTATCATGTATGGAGATCAATAGCGTTCAAGGCAAATGATCAAGCTTATGGACACATTATAGTTTGTTCAAATAATCTCATATTGTGCACAAGGGTGCATATTGGAATGACAAACAATGTTGCCTAAGGAAATTTTCATTTTCTTTGGACAAAAAAATAATTTTCCATTTTTCGAGCATCCAAAATTAGTTTTTTTAAGAACGTACCAAATAATTGTTGCAAAATTGGACCAAATCAAAATTTTGAAACACATGGTCATATTTAATTCACAATTGACCAAATGGTTGCGTGTAAAAAGTTTTTGATCCACCTCTCGTGAAAAAGACAAATTTCTGCATATTCATTTTCCATTTTTCAAGTTCCCAAAATGTTTTTTTGTGAAGAACCTACAAATATTTGTTGTCAAAAAACTTCTCCATTTTTCAAGAATATTGGACCACATTTTATGAACAAATTTGTGTACACTAGGAACAT
>NC_057812.1:253210520-253222436 GCF_018294505.1 Triticum aestivum
ATGATTATTTTGGCATACACATGAAACTTTTTTATACATATCTAATATTATTTATGATTATCATTTTTTGTATGCATGAATTTTTCAAATACACACATTTAGTTTTTTAAACACATGATTACATATTTTGAAATACGTATTAACATTAACATTTTTTTGAATTACACGTTCAGTTTTCTAATTGCTAAACCATATAGCAAGATTCACGAAGAAGTTCATTATTTCCTATTCCAATGAAAAACTTGTTATTTTCCCATTTTCATTGGGCCGAATATATGTTTTTTGGGGGTAATATGAGGGCATCCAACATTTCTTTCTGGATGGGCCAGGCCTACATGGCACACAATTTTTTTAAAAAAAGGAGATGGCCTCGTTCCACCGAGGCCCAAGCCCACCTTGAGCGACACCTTAAGTACCAATGCTTCCACGTTCACAACCTCATGACCATTTATATTGGTCGTAATCAGGTAGAAAGAAGGTCGCTGAACACTCTTGCATGCTTTATGTAACGCACTCGATGTGGCTATATCTCCCACGTGTCGAAGCACGACTTAGAGGCATAACCGCATTGAAAGCAATGTCGCAAGTGAGGTAATCTTCACACAACCCATGTAATACATAAGGGAAAGAGATACGTAGTTGGCTTACAATCGCCACTTCAAACAAATACATGAATAAAGCATTACATCATCCAAATACAATCAGGGTCCGACTACGGAACCAAAATAAAAGAAGAACCCCAAATGCGACAAGGTCCCCGATCGACCCCAATTGGGCTCCACTACTGATCAACTAGAACGGAACAACACAAAGGACAAGATCTTCATCGAGCTCCTCCTGAGCTTGGTTGCGTCATCTGCACGGTCTCATCGGCACCTGCAAGCTGGTTTTGGAAGTATCTGTGAGCCACAGGGACTCAGCAATCTCGCACCCTCGCGATCAAGACTATTTAAGCTTATGGGTAAGGTAAAGGTATGAGGTGGAGCTGCAGCAAGCGACTAGCATATATGGTGGCTAACATACGCAAAAGAGAGCGAGAAGAGAAGGCAAAGCACGGTCGATAAAAGTATGATCAAGAAGTGATCCTAAACAACCTACGTCAAACATAACTCCAACACCGTGTTCGCTTCCCGGACTCCGTCGGAAAGAGACCATCATGGTTACACACGCAGTTGACTCATTTTAATTAAGTTAAGGTTCAAGTTCAGGTTTTCTACAAGCGGACATTAACAAATTCCCATCTGCCCATAACCGCGGGTACGACTTTCGAAAGTTCAAATCCCTGCAGGGGTGTCCCAACTTAGCCCATGACAAGCTCTCACGGTCAACGAAGGAATAGACCTCCTCCTGAGACATTCCGATCAGACTCGGTATCCCGGTTCTTCAAGACATCCTCGACAATGGTAAAACAAGTCCAGCAAGACCACCCGATGCGCCGACATCCCGATAGGAGCTGCACATATCTCGTTCTCAGGGCACACCAGATAAGCTAAGCGTACAGAAGCCGACGTAACCCAAGTTGCCAAGGGATGGCCCTGCACGGTGCTCTGGATTGGACCAACACTTAGACAAGCACTGGCCCGAGGGTTTAAAATAAAGATGACCCTCGGGATGCGCGACTCCCAAGGGAAAAAGGCTAGGTGGCAAATGGTAAAACCAATGTTGGGCCTTGCTGGAGGAGTTTTATTCAAAGCGAACTGTCAAGGGGTTCCCATTATAACCCAACCGCGTAAAGAACACAAAATCCGGGAACATAACACCGATATGACGGAAACTAGGGCGGCAAGAGTGGAACAAAACACCAGGCATAAGGCCGAGCCTTCCACCCTTTACCAAGTATATAGATGCATTAATTAAATAAGATATAATGTGATATCCCAACAAGTAAACATGTTCCAACAAGGAACAACATCTCCGTGTTCCAACAAGGAACGAACTTCAATCTTCACCTGCAACTAACAACACTATAAGAGGGGCTGAGCAAAGCGGTAACATAGCCAATCAACGGTTTGCTAGGACAAGGTGGGTTAGAGGCTTGGTTCAACAATATGGAAGGCATGATAAGCAAGTGGTAGGTATCGCAGCATAGGCATAGCAAAAGAGCGAGCAACTAAGCAAGCAAAGATAGAAGTGATTTCGAGGGTATGGTCATCTTGCCTGAAACCCTGCAAGGAAGAAGAACGAGTCCATGAAGAAGACAAAAGAACGTAGACGAACGGGTCCTCACAGACGCGACATTACCGGAACCAACCCGAAGAATCAAACACCGGAAAAGAAGCACACAACATAGTAAACAACCAACACATGAACATGGTATGATATGCGGTATGCGGTATGCAATGCATATGCACGATTTGCAAAGCAATGAATGAACCTGGCCTCAACTTGGAAATCCAAGTGTGCCACTGGAAAGGTGAGATGAAATCGCTTGAAAACGATATAAAGAACGCCGGAATCGGAGTTACGGTTTGGAAATGGCAAGCAATTCAAATATGGCACCGGTCTGTGATTTACAGCAAGTAGCCATCTAAATGCAAAGAGATGAACATGCTACAGGACTCAAACATGGCAACAAAATACATGGCAGGGATCCATTCAAGATGCTTAACAAAAGTCTAGCACTGAGCTATGGCCAATTCACCCATTAACAGGTTCAAACAAGCATGGCAAAAATGCATATGGTAAACAGGTCTCAGACTTAGTGAAATTAACACTTGTCTGGAATTTCAGATCAGATAGTACTCTTCGGAGCAACAAAACTACAAGCTATAGGACCTGGACATGGCAAAGTAAAGCATGGCATGGATCTACTCAAAGAGTTTAACAAAAGTCCCTTAGTGACCTTGAGCCAAAAGGGATCAGAAAATACAATTGCAAGCATGTGAACATGGCAAAGACATAATCAGATCACAGGTTTAGAGAAAACTGGAGCATGCTGAAAACAGATATCAAGTAGGCATGTTTACAAGCTCGATGCACTCACTACAGAGCAAGTCATGACAAGCTAATCATACACCCATCAAGAATACACAAAATTCAAGCTAGACATGGCAAGAACAATAACATGGCATGCACGGATCAACTACAACATCCTCGGCAAAATCGCTAACAACTAGACAATCTGCCCAGATTCACGAAATAGCAAAAGTAGAGCTCGATTGACTCAAGCTAGGGTGCTCCATAAATGCAAACAAAGACATGGATGGATAGAGCACTACAATATTAACAAAACATCCTTACTGATCATCCTCAAAAGAGGCACGGATCACTAGGAAACAACATGAACATATGGCATAATGAGATAAACAGATCAAGGACTTAGTGGAAATGCTAAGTCCCTGAAATCAGCATTACCAAGTGCCTCACTTTGCAAGCTTGTGCTAGTCACCACACACATGACAAAAATACATGGGTTTCACCTCTGGATAGATGGAAAAACCCTTAACAAAACATATGTAGAGCTCCAGGGCATATCATGCACACAATAATCATGGCAAAAATGACAAATATCTAAATGGACTAGCAGATCTGACAATTAACTCAAGTAGCACTCTTGTAACAGCATTTCGGGCATCAATATGACATCAAATGAAAATGATGCAATGAGATGAAATGATGTACTCTCTGAGACGAACAATTTGATATGCTATATGCATGAATCGGAGCTACGGATGCAAATTACGATGCGATGAACATGAGCATATGGATCTGGGAATTTCGGGGACTTAGTGGAATTTGGACCTCTCCGTGAAAAGTCAATGGGCGGACGAGGAGATCCGGGACGACGAGATCCGGGACAGGGGCGCGCGGCGTTTGGTCCAACTCCCGGTGGATCTCATCCACCGGAGTAGATCCGACCGGGACGGGCTCCGGCGAGGAAGACCGGCGAGCTGCCGGAGCATGCAGCGGCGAGGAGACGCGGCCGGGAGGCGCGACGAAGGCGGTGAGAGGCGGGGTGGAGCGGTGACCGGAGCGTGGCGTGCGAGGCGGCCGTGGAAGGCGACCGGCCCGGCGACGACTATGGCGGCGTCGGTGATGAACCAAAGCGGCGGCGCGGATCCGTCGGGGCAGGGCCGGCGGGGTGCTGTGGCGGCAGGCCACGCCGACGAGGGAGGCGCAGAGGAACACCTGGCGGTGGCGGCGGGGCGCCTCGTACGCGCGGCGGAGAACGGACGCGGGGCGGCGGCGGAATCTGGGCTCGGGCGGGCCCGCGATGGGCTTCCCCGGGCCGCGCGGTGGAGGACGGAGGCAGCGCCACATGGCGGCGCGCGAGTGGAGGAGGGAGGCGGCGGTGATGACGTGGCGCACTCCTATTGGTCGAGCGACCTGGCAGTGCAGCGGTGGACATGTCCGGTGCGGCGCGGACATGTCCGGTGGCGCGATGAGGAGGGAGATTAGGGTTTCGTCCGCGAAAATGAACGGGGTGCACATATTTATAGGTAGAGGGAGCTAGGAGAGTCCAAATGAGGTGCGGTTTTCGGCCACACGATCGTGATCGAACGACCGAGATGATGGAGGAGGTTTTGGTGGGTTTTGGGTCAAATTGGAGGGGTGTTGGGCTGCAACACACACGAGGCCTTTTCGGTCCCTCGGTTAACCGTTGGAGTATCAAACGAAGTCCAAATGGTACGAAACTTGACAGGCGGTCTACCGGTAGTAAACCAAGGCCGCTTGACAAATCTCGGTCCAAACCAAAATTTTTTAATCCCCACACATGAAAGAAAGGTATAAATGACCACCGGAGGACAACGAAGCGCCGGAATGCAAACGGACAACGGGGAAAATGCTCGGATGCATGAGATGAACACGTATGCAAAAGAAATGCACATGATGACATGATATGCAATGCATGACACGCAAGCAATGACAACACAACAACGGCGAATCACTGGACGACACCTGGCACATCGGTCTCGGGGCGTTACAACACTCCACCACTATGAGAGGATCTCGTCCCGAGATCTAGAATGGCACCGGAGGGAAAACGAAAGAGAAAGAGAAGAGGTAAAACTAAGTTGCTTCTTTGACAAACGAGTGAAACCAAAGAACCTTGAAAAGGTTAAGCCATTTCGAGAAAAGAATACAATGAAGGTAAATGAAGTTGAAAGCACTCCGGTTAAATGGATAAGCACGAACAGAACATCGTCCTGACAATCCGAGAAGATGGGATGAGGAGAGCAACATCACAATGCCTCCGGAACACAAGAATAGAAGATGGATAATTGAAATGAAAGAATGTAGAAGAAAATGCCATCTTATGTCACAAAAGAGCTTGAAAAGGCATCTTTAGGAGAAGGGTTGAACGGAATTGTTGTAAAAACCAACAACGAAAAGAATAAGCTTGATATGATCTTATGGAATACATCTCCGACTATGAGGTGACAACCTGCCACTCATGGGAAAAAGAATTGGATTGATAGAAACAAGGAGACGAGAAGCTATCTCACCGGGAGGATAAATGAAGAACTTGGATCATTGATAAACACTATAAGAGCGAAAATCCTTAAAGGAAAGCTTTAGGTGAAATATAACCCAAGATAATTCCAATGAAGAAAGTGAATACCTCATTCTTGACAACATGTGAATCATGAAAATCATGAACTCAAATTATCAAGAATGACATAATACCATCTCCAATGATATGGAAGAAAGAATTGCACTCCGAATTACAATATGAAGAAAAGCTTGAGCTTCTTAGGAAAGAATCTCGATGAAAAAGTTGGAGAAGGAATTAAGTCCTTGATGGACCATTATGTAGAACCTCCATGAAGAACTCCAGTAATAAAAGAAATGATCAATCGAAATGGAGGATGAAAAGAATAAGGTTGAAGCCTTGCAATGATTTAAATGGATCTCGCGATGAAATAATTGAGAGAACTTGGAACTCCAGGAAAAAGAAAGATGAATCAAGTGAAACTGCGAATTTGATGAACCTCCGGAATAAGGAATTGAATCAATTGGATGAAACAAGAATAAGAATTATATTATGCTCGTCCTTCATCAATTAAATTGATGACAAACAATGAATTTGCCACACTACTTATTATCGTAGAAAGGATTAAGAGAGATATAGCGCAAACTTGAGAAGGTATTGAACGAACCACCGGAAGGGTTGAAACAACAAATAAATTGATATGGTGACCAAGGAAGAGAACTCTTGAACGGACCACCGTAAGAATTGAAATGACCGAAGGAAAGATAAAGGAACACTGGGAATTTTTTTCAAATGAATGAAGATGCTTGAGAGAATTTAGATGCATGGTAACGAAGCGATCACGAGCTGATAAGAGAATACTTGAATGATGCACCAGTAAGATTTGGAGTATGAGAGCTGAAAGCTGGAATGAATAATTCTGATATGATGGCCTCCAGAGAATCAAACTGAAAAGACTCCTGAATTGCTCCGGATAGGTGAAAAGAAATATCACATTTGAAAACGATTATGAGAGGATGGTCTCGAACTAGAACCACGAATCTTGAAGAGAATGGAGCAAGATTTAAAAGAAACTCTTCTTCGGTCTTCAAAATCTGAGAATTACGACGAGAAACACCATCAAGAATTATTTAGACACTCCGGAAGAATCAAAACGAAGAGGTTGAGCCAACGATGAAAAGAATTGAAAGATCTTGGAGAAATACATTTGATTGATGATAACTCATTCTTACGTCAAACTTTGAAAAGAATTTTGAGAGTAACTTCGGGAGAATAAGAAGAGTCGGGTAAGATCCTGGGAAAAAGAGCTGTGGGTTAGGGCCCACTGAAAAGAAGCAACCGTTGAAAAGATTTAAAAGAGAGGATGCACCGGTAAGATTAAAAGGCTTGAATGGGATAACAGACTCAAGATATCTTGAACACACCGGAACAAATGAATAGTGAAGAGTGGATGATTATGAGGTGCACCGGTATGATAAAACTTCTGAAACGAGGAAAAGGATATGATCAACACCAAAAGCTTGAATTGAATCCACGGAGAAGAAAACGAGTGAAGAGTGACGAACTTGAAGCTCCGTTAGAATCTTCATGAGAATCACGGGATAAGAATATTGATAGAAAAGAATGGAGAGACTTCACATGAATAAGATGGATACTTGAATAAGAAATCTGAGTCCTTCAAGAAAAAAGGGTGGGAGGGTGGGAAAAACAAAGGCAACTTGGAGACGGATGAAACAGACACCGTTGAGAAGAACTAGGATTGAATCTTGCGAAAGTTGACAAGATTGGATCCACTTGAAGAGAGATAGGCCGGTTGAAAAGGATTGACAAGACAGACTCGATGATCAAGAAGGATTAGTATTCACATAGGAATATGAGAACACCACTTGGAAAAGGTATGTAATCAACATTTGACTTCGAAGCAACTCGAATACCACAACTGAAAAACAAAATAAAGGATTGGCTCGCAGAATAAGCCAGAACAAACATATGATAGAGATTTCGTCCGAAGTTTTTGTGGTGGGGCCTACACGGGCTCGATCGTACAACACCATCATGTACAAGGCAGTGCACATGACATACGAAGCGTCCCCGAGTCAACATAGCCAAGGACTCTTTAAGACACAACGAGACCACTATAAAACCGACCGTGAATAGGTGGACCACTAGACGTCGAACCCCAATTTCGTATCATACATCTGTCAGAAAGATATCCTAAGAGCTACTTGAATTCCCACTTATAAACTCCCGTAACTTTTTGGTTATGCAATCAGGTGTTGGGGATACAGGGGAAGAATAATATCTCACCCAAAATTAGCAAATCCTACATCCAGCTGTATCCATCCTTCAACACATAACCAAGAAACCTTCGGAAATCATCTACCTCAACCTTCGAAAAGCATCCATTATACAAGTTATGGCAATACTCCCGAACTCCCGCCCCAGTACTGGGTGGCGTCGAGGTTATCTCACCAACGAACTGCATAAAAGAGATTTTTGATGTCGGCGTACTAAACTCAGGTATTCCGGAACTACAACGATAAAATTATGACGACAACACCTCAGAGCTCAACTCCCCGGGACACTTCCACAAAACCCCTGACAGGAGGCACCAAGACAATGTTCTCGTCATAAAACCATCGGAACGATTCCAAGATACCCGCGTGATCCTAAATTTTTTTTAGTGAAATTTGAGAAGAGAAGAGTCAAAACTCTACGTCAGGATGCCTTACCAGAGCGATGAGGGGACTGGGGAGTAAAAATAATTCCTAACTCTCCGATATATATAATTCCTTAATGACTCAAAACATTTTTCTAGACACAACTCGGCCACTAAAAACGATCAAGCAATGCGGCTCCTAAGGTCGGGGAAGGCTCTGATACCAACTTGTAACGCCCTCGATGCGGCTATATCTCCCACATGTCGAAGCACGACTTAGAGGCATAACCGCATTGAAAGCAATGTTGCAAGTGAGGTAATCTTCACACAACCCATGTAATACATAAGGGAAAGGGATACATAGTTGGCTTACAATCGCCACTTCACACAAATACATGAATAAAGCATTACATCATCCAAATACAATCAGGGTCCGACTACGGAACCAAAATAAAAGAAGAACCCCAAATGCGACAAGGTCCCCGATCGACCCCAACTGGGCTCCACTACTGATCAACTAGAACAGAACAACACAAAGGACAAGATCTTCATCGAGCTCCTCCTGAGCTTGGTTGCGTCATATGCACGGTCTCATCAACACCTGCAAGCTGGTTTTGGAAGTATCTGTGAGCCACAGGGACTCAACAATCTCGCACCCTCGCGATCAAGACTATTTAAGCTTATGGATAAGGTAAAGGTATGAGGTGGAGCTGCAGCAAGCGACTAGCATATATGGTGGCTAACATACGCAAAAGAGAGCGAGAAGAGAAGGCAAAGCACGGTCGATAAAAGTATGATCAAGAAGTGATCCTAAACAACCTACGTCAAACATAACTCCAACACCGTGTTCGCTTCCCGGACTCCGCCGGAAAGAGACCATCACGGTTACACACGCAGTTGACTCATTTTAATTAAGTTAAGGTTCAAGTTTAGGTTTTCTACAACCGGACATTAACAAATTCCCATCTGCCCATAACCGCGGGCATGGCTTTCGAAAGTTCAAATCCCTGCAGGGGTGTCCCAACTTAGCCCATGACAAGCTCTCACGGTCAACGAAGGAATAGACCTCCTCCCGATACATTCCGATCAGACTCGGTATCCCGGTTCTTCAAGACATCCTCGACAATGGTAAAACAAGTCCAGCAAGACCACCCGATGCGCCGACCTCCCGATAGGAGCTGCACATATCTCGTTCTCAGGGCACACCGGATAAGCTAAGCATACAGAAGCCGACGTAACCCAAGTTGCCAAGGGATGGCCCTGCACGGTGCTCTGGGTTGGACCAACACTTAGACAAGCACTGGCCCGGGGGTTTAAAATAAAGATGACCCTTGGGATGCGCGACTCCCAAGGGAAAAAGGCTAGGTGGCAAATGGTAAAACCAATGTTGAGCCTTGGTGGAGGAGTTTTATTCAAAGCCAACTGTCAAGGGGTTCCCATTATAACCCAACCGCGTAAGGAATGCAAAATCCGGGGACATAACACCGATATGACGGAAACTAGGGCGGCAAGAGTGGAACAAAACACCAAGCATAAGGCCGAGCCTTCCACCCTTTACCAAGTATATAGATGCATTAATTAAATAAGATATAATGTGATATCCCAACAAGTAAACATGTTCTAACAAGGAACAACATCTCCGTGTACCAACAAGGAACGAACTTCAATCTTCACCTGCAACTAACAACGCTATAAGACGGGCTGAGCAAAGCGGTAACATAGCCAATCAACGGTTTGCTAGGACAAGGTGGGTTAGAGGCTTGGTTTAACAATATGGGAGGCATGATAAGCAAGTGGTAGGTGTCGCAGCATAGGCATAGCAAAAGAGCGAGCAACTAAGCAAGCAAAGATAGAAGTGATTTCAAGGGTATGGTCATCTTGCCTGAAATCCCGCAAGGAAGAAGAACGAGTCCATGAAGAAGACAAACGAACATAGACAAACGGGTCCTCACAAACGTGATGTTACCGGACCAACCCGAAGAAGAAAACACCGGAAAAGAAGCACACAACATAGTAAACAACCAACACATGAACATGGTATGATATGCGGGATGCGGTATGCGATGCATATGCACGATTTGCAAAGGAATGAATGAACCTGGCCTCAACTTGGAAATCCAAGTGTGCCACTCAAAAGGTGAGATGAAATCACTTGAAAACGATATAAAGAACGCCGGAATCGGAGTTACGGTTTGGAAATGGCAAGCAATTCAAATATGGCACCGGTCTGCAATTTACAGCAAGTAGCCATCTAAATGCAAAGAGATGAACATGCTACAGCACTCAAACATGGCAAAAAATACATGGAAGGGATCCATTCAAGATGCTTAACAAAAGTCTAGCACTGAGCTATGGCCAATTCATCCATTAACAGGTTCAAACAAGCATGGCAAAAATGCATATGGTAAACAGGTCTCAGACTTAGTGAAATTAACACTTGTCTGGAATTTCAGATCAGATAGTACTCTTCGGAGCAACAAAACTACAAGCTAAAGGACCTGAACATGGCAAAGTAAAGCATGGCATGGAGCTACTCAAAGAGCTTAACAAAAGTCCCTTAGTGACCTTGAGCCAAAAGGGATCAGAAAATACAATTGCAAGCATGTGAACATGGCAAAGACATAATCAGATCACAGACTTAGAGAAAACTGGAGCATGCTGAAAACAGATATCAAGTAGGCATGTTTACGAGCTCGATGCACTCACTACAGAGCAAGTCATGACAAGCTAATCATACACCCATCAAGAATACACAAAATTCAAGCTAGACATGGCAAGAACAATAACATGGCATCGACGGATCAACTACAACATCCTCGGCAAAATCGCTAACAAGTAGACAATCTGCCCAGATTCACGAAATAACAAAAGTAGAGCTTGATTGACTCAAGCTAAGGTGCTCCATAAATGCAAACAAAGACATGTATGGATAGAGCACTACAATATTAACAAAACATCCTTACTGATCATCCTCAAAAGAGGCACGGATCACTAGGAAACAACATGAACATATGGCATAATTAGATAAAGAGATCAAGGACTTAGTGGAAATGCTAAGTCCCTGAAATCAGCATTACCAAGTGCCTCACTTTGCAAGCTTGTGCTAGTCACCACATACATGACAAAAATACATGGGTTGCACCTCTGGATAGATGGCAAAACCCTTAACAAAACATATGTAGAGCTCGAGGGCATATCATGCACACAATAATCATGGCAAAAATGACAAATATCTAAATGGAGTAGCAGATCTGACAATTAACTCAAGTAGCACTCTTCTAACAGCATTTAGGGATCAAGATGACCTCAAATGAAAATGATGCAATGAGATGAAATGATGTACTCTCTGAGACGAACAAATTGATATGCTATATGCATGAATCGGAGCTATGGATGCAAAGTTACGATGCGATGAACATGAGCATATGGATCTGGGAATTTCGGGGACTTAGTGGAATTTGGACCTCTCCGTGAAAAGTCAACGGGCGGACGAGGAGATCCGGGACGACGAGATCCGGGACGCGGGCGCGCGGCGTTTGGTCCAACTCCCGGTGGATCTCATCCGCCGGAGTAGATCCGGTCGGGACGGGCTCCGGCGAGGAAGACCGGCGAGCTGCCGGAGCACGCAGCGGCGACCGGGAGGCGCGACGAAGGCGGCGAGCGGCAGGGTGGAGCGGCAACCGGAGCGCGGCGTGCGAGGCGGCGGCAGAAGGCGACCGACCCGGCGACGAGTATGGCGGCGCCGGTGACGAACCGAAGCGGCGACGCGGATCCGTCGGGGTAGGGCCGGCGGGGTGTAGTGGCGGCGGGCCACGCCGACGAG
>NC_057812.1:253222863-253232082 GCF_018294505.1 Triticum aestivum
CCTCGGACACGCGGCGGAGAACGGACGCGGGGCGGCGGCGGAATCCGGGCCCGGGCGGGCCCGCGATGGGCTTCCCCGGGCCGCGCGGTGGAGGACGGAGGCAGCGCCACATGGCGGCACGCGAGTGGAGGAGGGAGGCGGCGGTGATGACGTGGCGCACTCCTATTGGTCGAGCGACGTGGCAGTGCGGCGGTGGACATGTCCGGTGCGGCGCGGACATGTCCGGTGGCGCGATGAGGAGGGAGATTAGGGTTTCGTCCGCGAAAATGAACGGGGTGCACATATTTATAGGTAGAGGGAGCTAGGAGAGTCCAAACGAGGTGCGGTTTTTGGCTATGAGATCGTGATCGAATGACCGAGATGATGGAGGAGGTTTTGGTGGTTTTTGGGCCAAATTGGAGGGGTGTTGGGCTGCAACACACACGAGGCCTTTTCGGTCCCTCGGTTAACCGTTGGAGTATCAAACGAAGTCCAAATGGTACGAAACTTGACAGACGGTCTACCGGTAGTAAACCAAGGCCGCTTGACAAATCTCGGTCCAAACCGGAAATGTTTGATCCCCACACATGAAAGAAAGGTAGAAATGACCACCGGAGGAGAACGAAGCGCCGGAATGCAAAACGAACAACGGGGAAAATGCTCGGATGCATGAGACGAACACGTATGGAAAAGAAATGCACTTGATGACATGATATGCAATGCATGACACGCAAGCAATGACAACACAACAATGGCGAATCACTGGACGACACCTGGCACATCGGTCTCGGGGCGTTACACTTTATGACCATTTGGTGTAAGACAATTTCAGGGTTTGAGCCCTTCCAAGTGAATGGATTCACGACCAATTCAGCCGGGGTCACTGATACGTCTCCAACGTATCTATAATTTTTCATTGTTCCATGCTATTATATTATCTATCTTTGATGTTAATGGACTTTATTTTACATTTTTATATTATTTTTGGGACTGGCCTATTAGCCGGAGGCCCAGCCCAAATTGTTGTTTTTTTGCCTATTTCAGTGTTTCGTAGAAAAGGAATATCAAACGGAGTTCAAACGGAATGAAACCTTCGGGAACGTGATTTTTGGAACAAACGTGGTCCAGAGGACTTGGAGTGGACGTCAAGAAATGAACGAGGCGACCACGAGGCAGGGGGGCGCGCCTACCCCCCTGGGCGCGCCCTCCCCCCTCGTGTGCCCCTCGTGGCTCAACCGACCTACTTCTTCCTCCTATATATGTTAACATAGCCCGAAAACATCCGAGAGCACCACGAAACCCTATTTCCACCGCCGGAACCTTCTGTACCCAAGGGATCCCATCTTGGGGCCTTTTCCGGAGCTCCGCCGGAGGGGGCATTGATCACGGAAGGCCTCTACATCAACTTCATGGCCCCTCCGATGATGTGTGAGTATTTTACCTCAGACCTTCGGGTCCATAGCTAGTAGCTAGATGGCTTCTTCTCTCTCTTTGGATCTCAATACAAAGTTCTCCTCGATTCTCTTGGAGATCTATTCGATGTAATCTTCTTTTGTGGTGTGTTTGTCGAGATCCGAGGAATTGTGGGTTTATGATCAAGTTTATCTATGAACAATATTTGAATCTCCTCTGAATTCTTTTATGTATGATTGGTTTATCTTTGCAAGTCTCTTTGAATTATCAGTTAGGATTGGCCTACTAGATTGATCTTTCTTGCAATGGGAGAAGTGCTTAGCTTTGGGTTCAATCTTGTGGTGCTCGATCTTAGTGACAGAAAGGGAAACGACACGTATTGTATTGGTGCCATCGAGGATAAAAAGATGGGGTTTACATCATATTGCATGAGTTTATCCCTCTACACATGTCATCTTACCTAAGGCGTTACTCTGTTCTTATGAACTTAATACTCTAGATGCATGCTGGATAGCGGTCGATGTGTGGAGTAATGGTAGTAGATGCAGGCAGGAGTCGGTCTACTTGTCACGGACATGATGCCTATATACATGATCATACCTAGATATTCTCATAATTATTCGCTTTTCTATCAATTGCTCGACAGTAATTTGTTCACCCACCATAATACTTATGCTATCTTGAGAGAAGCCACTAGTGAAACCTATGGCCGCCGGGTCTATTTGCCATCATACAAGTTTCCAATCTATTTTATTTTGCAATCTTTATTTTCAATCTATATCACAAAAATGCCAAAAATATTTATCTTATTATTATCATCTCTATCAGATCTCACTCTTGCAAGTGGCTGTGAAGGGATTGACAACCCCTTTATCGCGTTGGTTGCGAGGTTCCTATTTGTTTGTGTAAGTACGAGGTGATTCGCGCGTGGTCTCCTACTGGATCGATACCTTGGTTCTCAAAAACTGAGGGAAATACTTACGCTGCTTTACTGCATCACACATTCCTCTTCAAGGGAAAACCAACGCAGTGCTCAAGAGGTAGCAAGAAGGATTTCTGGCGCCGTTGCCAGGGAGATCTACGCCAAGTCAAGACATACCAAGTACCCATCACAACTCTTATCCTTTGCATTACATTATTTGCCATTTGCCTCTCGTTTTCCTCTCCCCCACTTCACCCTTGCCATTTTATTCGCCCACTTTTCCTTTCGCCCTCTCTTTCCGTTCGCTTTTTCTTCGCATGTTTGCTTGTGTGTTGGATTGCTTGCTTGTCACGATGGCTCAAGGTAATACTAAATTGTGTGACTTCGCCAATACCAACAATAATGATTCTATTAGCACTCCGATTGCTCCTCTTACCGATGCTGAATCATGTGAAATTAATACTGCTTTGCTGAATCTTGTCATGAAAGATCCGTTTTCTGGCCTTTCTAATGAAGATGCCGCTACCCATCTAAACAACATTATTGATTTGTGTGATATGCAAAAGAAGAAAGATGTGGATACTGATATTGTTAAGCTTAAGCTATTTCCGTTTTTGCTTAGAGATCGTGCTAAAGCTTGGTTTTCGTCTTTGCCTAAAAATAGTATTGATTCATGGAATAAGTGCAAAGATGCTTTTATCTCTAAGTATTTCCCTCCCGCTAAGATCATGTCTCTTAGAAACGATATTATGAATTTTAAGCAACTTGATCATGAGCATGTTGCACAATCTTGGGTGAGGATGAAATTAATGATACGTAATTGCCCTACACATGGTTTGAATTTATGGATGATTATACAAAAAATTTATGCCAGATTAAATTTTGCTTCTAGAAATCTTTTAGATTCGGCCGCGGGAGGCACTTTTATGGAAATCACTTTTCGAGAAGCTATCAAACTCCTAGATAATATTATGGTTAATTATTCTCAATGGCACACCAAAAGATCCACTAGTAAAAAAGTCCATGCAATTGAAGAGATTAATGTTTTGAGTGGAAAGATGGATGAACTTATGAAATTGTTTGCTAATAAGAGTGCTCCTACTGATCCTAATGATATGTCGTTGCCTACTTTGGTTGAGAATAATAATGAATCTATGGATGTGAATTTTGTTGGTTGGAACAATTTTGGTAACAACGCATATAGAGGTACTTTTAATTGTAGGCCGTTTCCTAGTAATTCCTCTAATAATTATGGTAATTCCTACAACAATTCTTATGGAAATTATAATAAGATGCCCTCTGCTTTTGAATCTAGTATTAAATAATTTATTAGTTCGCAAAAGAGTTTCAATGCTTTGATTGAAGAAAAATTGCTTAAGATTGATGAATTGGCTAGGAACGTGGATAGAATTTCTCTTGATGTTGATTCTTTGAAACTTAGATCTATTCCACCTAAGCATGATATCAATGAGTCTCTCAAAGCTATGAGAATTTCCATTGATGAGTGGAAAGAAAGAACCGCTAGGGTGCATGCTAAAAAAGATTTCTTTGTGAAAGCGTGTTCTTCTAGTTTCCATGATAATAAAGATGAAGATCTAAAAGTAATTGATGTGTCCCCTATTAAATCCTTGTTTTGCAATAAAAATCTTGATAATTATGGGACCGGAGATGAGTCAACTTTAGTTAGAAGGTGTCCCAATGATTCGAAGTTTTTAGATCTTGATGCAAAAATTGATAAAAGTGGGATTGAAGAGGTTAAAACTTTAGATAGCAACAAACCCACTATCTTGGATTTCAAGGAATTTAATTATGATAATTTCTCTTTGGTAGATTGTATTTCCTTATTGCAATCCGTGCTAAATTCTCCTCATGCTTATAGTCAAAATAAAGCTTTTACTAAACATATCGTTGATGCTTTGATGCAATCTTATGAAGAAAAACTTGAGTTGGAAGTTTCTATCCCTAGAAAAAATTATGATGAGTGGGAACCTACTATTAAAATAAAAATTAAAGATCAAGAATGCTATGCTTTGTGTGATTTGGGTGCTAGTGTTTCCACGATCCCAAAAACTTTATGTGATTTGCTAGGTTTCCGTGAATTTGATGATTGTTCTTTAAACTTGCACCTTGCGGATTCCACCATTAAGAAACCTCTGGGAAAAATTAATGATGTTCTTATTGTTACAAATAGGGATTATGTGCCCGTAGATTTCATTGTTCTGGATATAGATTGCAATCCTTCATGTCCTATTATTCTTGGTAGACCTTTCCTTAGAATGTTTGGTGCAATTATTGATATGAAGGAAGGGAATATTAGATTCCAATTTACGTTAAGGAAAGGCATGGAACACTTCCCTAGAAATAAAATTAAATTACCATATGAATCTATTATGATAGCCACTTATGGATTGCCTACCAAAAATGGCAATACCTAGATCTATCTTCGCTTTTATGCCTACCTAGGGGCGTTAAACGATAGCGCTTGTTGGGAGGCAACCCAATTTTATTTTTATTCCTTGATTTTTGCTCCAGATTAGTAATAAATAATTTATCTAGCCTATACTTTGGTTGTGTTTTTTGTGTTTAATTAGTGTTTGTGCCAAGTAGAACCGTTGGGAAGACTTGGGGAAAGTCTTTTTGATCTTGCTGTAAAAAACAGAAACTTTAGCGCTCACGAGAATTGCTGTCATTTTTTATTGGGGAGTGCTATTTAGTTAATTATTTTTGAAGATGGTTAATAGATAAATTCCTCACGTGCAGAAATTTAGTTTAGAATTTTTGGGGTTCCAGAAGTACTCGAAACCTACAGATTACTACAGACTGTTCTGTTTTTGACAGATTCTGTTTTTCGTGTGTTGTTTGCTTATTTTGATGAATCTATGGCTAGTAATAGAGTTTATGAACCATAGAAAATTTGGAATACAGTAGGTTTAACACCAATATAAATCAAGAATGAGTTCATTACAGTACCTTGAAGTGTTGGTTTGTTTTCCTTTACTAACGGAGCTCACGAAGATTTTCTTTTAAGTTTTGTGTTGTGAAGTTTTCAAGTTTTGGGTAAGGATTTGATGGATTATGGAACAAGGAGTGGCAAGAGCCTAAGATTGGAGATGACCAAGGCACCCCAAGGTAAAACCCAAGGACATCCAAAAGCCTAAGCTTGGGGATGCCCCGGAAGGCATCCCCTCTTTCGTCTTCGTCCATTGGTAACTTTACTTGGAGCTATATTTTTATTCGCCACATGATATGTGTTTTGCTTGGAGCGTCTTGTATGCTTTGAGTACTTGATTTTAAGTTTACCACAATCATCCTTGCTGTACATACCTTTTGGGATAGACACGCATGAATTGGAATTTATTAGAATACTCTATGTGCTTCACTTATATCTTTTGAGTTGGATAGTTTTTGCTCTAGTGCTTCACTTATATCTTTTAGAGCACGCGGTGGTTCTATTTTATAGAAATAATTGATTTCTCATGCTTCACTTATATCATTTTGAGAGTCCTTTAGAACAGCATGGTAATTCACTTTGGTTATAAATTTTAAATGCTAAGAGAAGTTGGATGCTTGATAGATGGTTTTGAGATATAAAGGTGGTAATATTAGAAGTGTGCTAGTTGAGTAATTGTGAAATTGATGAATACTTGTGTTGAAGTTGTCAAGTCCCATAGCATGCACGTATGGTGAACGTTATGTGACAAATTTGAAGCATGGGGTGTTCTTTGATTTCTTTCCTTATGAGTGGCGGTCGGGGACGAGCGATGGTCTTTTCCTACCAATCTATCCCCCTAGGAGCATGCGCGTAGTGCTTGGTTTTGATGACTTGTAGATTTTTGCTATAAGTATGTGAGTTCTTTATGACTAATGTTGAGTCCATAGATTATACGCACTCTCACCCTTCTATCATTGCTAGCCTCTTCGGTACCGTGCATTGCCCTTTCTCACCTTGAGAGTTGGTGCAAACTTCGCCTGTGCATCCAAACCCCATGATATGATACGCTCTATCACACATAAGCCTCCTTATATCTTCCTCAAAACAGCCACCATACCTACCTATTATGGCATTTCCATAGCCATTCCGAGATATATTTCCATGCAACTTTCCACCGTTCCATTTATTATGACACACATCATCATTGTCATATTGCTTTGCATGATCATGTAGTTGACATCGTATTTATGGCAAAGCCACCATTCATAACTTTTTCATACATGTCACTCTTGATTCATCGCAATCCCGGTACACCGCTGGAGGCATTCACATAGAGTCATATTTTGTTCTAAGTATCGAGTTGTAATTCTTGAGTTGTAAGAAAATAAAAGTGTGATGATCATTATTAGAGCATTGTCCCATGTGAGAAAAGGATGATGGAGACTACGAGTCCCCCACAAGTCGGGATGAGACTCCGGACGAAAAATAAAAGAAAAAATAAAAAAGAGGCCAAAAGAAAAAAAAGAAGGCCCAAATAAAAAAATGAGAGAAAAAGAGGGAAGGGACAATGTTACTATCCTTTTTCCACACTTGTACTTCAAAGTAGCACCATGATCTTCATGATAGAGAGTCTCCTATGTTGTCACTTTCATATACTAGTGGGAATTTTTCATTATAGAACTTGGCTTGTATATTCCAATGATGGGCTTCCTCAAATGCCCTAGGTCTTCATGAGCAAGCGAGTTGGATGCACACCCACTTAGTTTCTTTTGTTGAGCTTTCATACACTTATAGCTCTAGTGCATCCGTTGCATGGCAATCCCTACTCACTCACATTGATATCTATTGATGGCCATCTCCATAGCCTGTTAATATGCCTAGTTGATGTGAGACTATCTTCTCCTTTTTTTGTCTTCTCCACAACCACCATTCTATTCCACATATAGTGCTATATCCATGGCTCACGCTCATGTATTGCGTGATGATTGAAAAAGTTTGAGAACATCAAAAGTGTGAAACAATTGTTTGGCTTGTCATCGGGGTTGTGCATGATTAAATACTTTGTGTGATGAAGATAGAGCATAGCCAGACTATATGATTTTGTAGGGATAACTTTCTTTGTCCATGTTATTTTGAGAAGACATGATTGCTTTGTTAGTATACTTGAAGTATTATTATTTTTATGTCAATATTAAACTTTCGTTTTGAATATTTCGGATCTGAACATTCATGCCACAATAAAGAAAATTACATTGAGAATTATGCTAGGTAGCATTCCACATCAAAAATTCTGTTTTTATCATTTACCTACTCGAGGACGAGCAGGAATTAAGCTTGGGGATGCTTGATATGTCTCCAACGTATCTATAATTTTTGATTGTCCCATGCTATTATATTATCTGTTTTGTATGTTTAATGGGCTTTAATATACCTTTTTATATTATTTTTGGGACTAACCTACTAACCAAAGGCCCAGTGCAAATTGCTGTTTTTTTTGCCTATTTCACTGTTTCGCAGAAAAGGATTATCAAACGGAATCCAAATGGAATGAAACCTTTGGGAGAGTTATTTTTGGAACAAATGTGATCCAGGAGACTTGGAGTGGACGTCAAGAAAGAAGCGAGGAGACCACGAGGTAGGAGGGTGCGCCCTAGGGGGGTGGGTGTGCCCCGACCCTCGTGGGCCCCTCGCAGCTCCACCGACCTACTTCTTCCTCCTATGTATATACCCATATACCCTGAAAACATCCAGGAGCACCACGAAACCCTATTTCCACCGCCGCAACCTTCCGTACCCGTGATATCCCATCTTGGGGCCATTTCCGGTGTTCCGCCAGAGGGGGAATCGACCATGGAGGGCTTCTACATCAACACCATAGCCTCTCCGATGATGTGTGAGTAGTTTACAACAAACCTTTGGGTCCATAGTTATTAGCTAGATGGCTTCTTCTCTCTCTTTGGATCTCAATACAAAGTTCTCCTCGATTCTCTTGGAGATCTATTCGATGTAATTCTTTTTGCGGTGTGTTTGTCGAGATCCGATGAATTGTGGGTTTATGATCAAGATTATCAATGAAAAATATTTGATTCTTCTCTGAATTCTTTTATGTATGATTTAATATCTTCACAAGTCTCTTTGAATTATCAGTTTGGTTTGGCCTACTATATTGATCTTTCTTGCAATGGGAGAAGTGCTTAGCTTTGGGTTCAATCTTGCGGTGTCCTTTCCCAGTGACAGCAGGGGCAGCAAGGCACGTATTGTATTGTTGCCATCGAGGATAAAAAGATGGGGTTTATATCATATTGCTTGAGTTTATCCCTCTACATCATGTCATCTTGCCTAATGTGTTACTCTGTTCTTATGAACTTAATACTCTAGATGCATGTTGGATAGCGGTCAATGAGTAGAGTAATAGTAGTAGATGCAGAATCGTTTCGGCCTACTTGTCATGGACGTGATGCCTATATACATGATCATGCCTAGATATTCTCATAACTATGCGCTTTTCTATCAATTGCTCGACAGTAATTTGTTCACCCACCATAGAATTTGCTATCTTGAGAGAAGCCACTAGTGAAACCTATGGCCCCGGGTCTATTTTCCATCATATTATTTTCCTATCTACTTGCTATTTCTATGATTGTTTATTTTGCAGTCTTTATTTTCCAATCTATCACTACTGGAATCAGCTACTTTGCCATCTGCCAGTTCTTTGCCGTCCGCTAGCGGACGGCAAAGAAGCTCTTTGCCATCAGCTTCCAAAAAGCGGACGACAAAGAACTGGCTGATGGCAAAGACCAAGTTTGCCATCAGCCAGTTCTTTGCCGTCTGCTAGCGGACGGCAAATATTCTTTGCCGTCGGCTAGCGGACGGCAAAGAGGGAGGGGCCCCACTGACGAGCTGCAAAAAAAAAAACCTAATGGGCCCCCTCTTTGCCGTCCGGTAGCGGACGACAAAGAGCAAGAAGGCGGAC
>NC_057812.1:253233971-253253508 GCF_018294505.1 Triticum aestivum
ACATCGACACGACACCCCGACCCCCCGACCCCGAAACAGCACCCCGACCCCGACACGGCACCCCGACACCGACAGGACACCCCGACCACCGACACCTCCCGAAAAGGTGTTCTTTGGCCTTCCAGAGGCCGACGGGGTCATATATTTGTGAATTATTAGTTAGGTCATATATTTTTATGTTGTACTTGATGATGATACACTTAAGTGATACACATATTATTATTCATGTCGGTCTTTTTTTATGTTGTACTAATTTCGTTTACTGTTTGTCATGGCAGGTGTTGAAAGATGGTGGGCGCTGGTCGGGAGCGTGGTCTGAGGTCTTCCATTCCAGACGCACCTCTCCGCCGAGCGTTGCTGGACAGTATGGCCACACCGCCGGGCCCTTCTTCGTCGACCGCGGTGCCCAGCAGGGGACGAGGTAGGAAGAGAGGAGGTGGGGCACGTGGTCGTGGGAGAGGAGGTAGGGTGACTACTACGGCGCCTTCCTCGCCGCCACCCCCAGCTATTTCACCCGAGCACGTGACTGCTAGGGTGGACTCGTCCGAGGAGGAGGCTACACGGACTCCGGTCCACGAGCCTCCGGTCCACGGGTCTTGGGCCCACGAGCCTCGGGTCGACTGGCCTTCGGCCCACGAGAGTTCGGCCCACGTGACCCCGGAGGAGCACACGTCCGGATGGGGTACCTGGCCGGATCAGCCCGAGGAGCCGAGTGGCCATGCTGATGATGGCGGGGAGCCGACTGATCTTGAGGAGGAGGGGGGCACCGTCTACCAGCGTGGTGCTACACGGCTCCCGTCCGTGCCGGTGACCCGCGAGCAGAGGTGGTTGATTTTCCCTGATGGGGAGAGGTACGTAAGTGCATTTAATATTTTTGTACCTTGTGCATTCATGTTTTTTCAAATAACTAATGTGTTGGCCTTGTCATGCTGCAGGGGTTGGGACCACCATCATAGTGTCCACCGGCCCAACTCCGTCCTTGGAGTTCTTTGCCGGCAAAACTTCCCGGGGTTTGTCACGTTGCCTGGTGAGGGTCGGCTTCCAGAGCTTGGATTGAGCTGGGAGCACTATGTGGCTGCCCCGGCCCCGCCGGATGAGATTATCGACGGTGTCGTGTGCGACACGAGGGCAGACATGGTGATCAGAAAGTTCTGGGTAATTTCTCCTTTACACATTTAAAAATCTTCAACTAGCTAGTTATTAATTGTACTAATCAATATTGTCTCATTTGATTGCAGACATTCTACAGGTGTGAAGAGGGATACGAGGAGGACGCGGCACAAGTTATCGAGAACGTCTGCAAGCGCCTACTCCAGAACTTACGGCACGAGGCTCGGGTGCAGGCTGTTCGAGACTACTACGCCTTGCATGGTATCAAGAAGACCAAGCCGGCGTGCCGCGATAAGTTCCTGAGTAAGGAGCAGTACATGAAGGTAATTCTTAAGGCCTTCTCTACTTAAGTTCCTTCATTTAGTAATTCTTAGCCGTAGCGCTCAAGTTTCTATTTGCTAACTTAGGCGCCTCCGAGATGGTGTGCGGATCGGATGGATTGTTGGGAGGTGTTGGTCGATGAGTGGTGCTCAAAACAATGGCTAGCCCTCCACAACGAGGCCAAGGACAAATGTGCCCAAATGGAAGGTGTGCCACACCATCAAGGCAGCTCCAACTTATATCAGTTCGGGCGCAACTGGGTATGTGGTTTGCTTCATGATTCATGCAATTCATTCATCATGCTAGCTTGAGCCCTTTAATTACTAATTTTCATTGTTTCTCTCTTTCAGGCACGCTACAATAAGGCGGATAAGGTGCCAGAGGTGTACGACCTGTATGCCATGGCCCACACTGCCTTGTTCAAGAAAGTCAAGGCTTTCTCTCAGTCTGACCTCGATGATGCAAACAACTTCACCAACATCTCCTCCCACAACAAGCTCGTGAGATATAGAGATGAGAGGAAGGCGAGGAAAGGGGAGGACTTTAACCCGAGCCAGGGTCCCATTGATCCAGAGCTGTTGATGATATCTGGTGGCGGGAGGTCCCATGGCTCCATAGCCATTGGAGATGGACTTATCCGTTGTCCTAGCACTCTCCCGGAGATCAAGGCGCGCCAGTCGAGCTCCGCTCCTGAGATAAGGCCTCGTGAACGGCCAGTGCAACTCGCCATCAAGGTTAGTGACACGTACTCAGTTATCTTTCTCCATTACATTGTGTGCGCTTCCATCAATGATTACAAATGGTCATGTGAGTGGTGTTGCAGGCTGCTATACAGAGTGAGAGAGATAGAACGGAGAAACTTCTGGCGGAGGCGGCGGAGAGGCAGCGGGAGTTGGAGGAGAGGACGACAAAGATGATGGAGGAGGAGAGGGCACGGAATGACATGCAGGCAAGGGCCATGTACGAGCTCCTTGTGGTAAGTTTCTTCTGCAGATTAGCCAAAACATTCATGTAGTGTATGTCTCATTACTAACTAGTATGACTGAGTCGTCAAAACCAAATGTGCAGTCTGTGTGCGAGAAGACAGGTCAGACCGCTCCGCCGATGCCAGTGATTGCTCCTGGGACCACGGTGAGTTTTATTTGAATGGACATTACTTGCTAGTCTTAACATTTGAGTGTCATCATGCTAACAAGACATTGGAAATGATCTTTGGTGCAGCATAACTCCAGACAAGCATCGCACGATCCTTCTCCAGCTACCGACACGAGCCACCCCGCTCCTACACCTCCTGGATCTTGGTAAATTTATCTAGTGTTTTGCTTAACACATGCATAAAGACCTAGACTTAGCTTTATTTCCTCCAATGCTTACCATAATGACCTAGACTTAGCTTCTTCTCCTCCAAAATGACTTAATAAGCTTACTGACCTCCAAAACCATCCATTTTACCTAAGTTAGCTCTAAAACGATCTGTACTTAGCTTACTTATGTCAAAAATTGCATAATTAGCTTAGTTAGCTCATAGACGATCCATTTTACCTAAGTTAGCTCTAAAATGACCCATTTTACCTAGGTTAGCTTATAAATGATCCAGTTCATCCAAGTTAGCTCAAAAATGACCCATTTTACCTAGATTAGCTCCTAAATGATCCATTTTACCTACGTTAGCTTTAAAATGACCCATTTCACCTAGGTTAACTCCAAAATGACCCATCTTACCTAGGTTATCTCATAAACGATCCATTTCAACTAATTTAGCTCATAAACGATCCATTTCACCAAGTTAGCTAAAAAACGATCCATTTCACCTAAATTAGCTCTTAAATGATCCATTTCACCTAAGTTAGCTCAAAAAGATCCATTTCAACTAAATTAGCTCATAAATGATCCATTTCACCTAAGTTAGCTCAAAAACGATCCATTTCAACTAAGTTAGCTCATAAATGATCCATTTCACCTAAGTTAGCTAAAAACGATCCATTTCACCTTAGTTAGCTCAAAAACGATCCATTTGACCTTAGTTAGCTCATAAACGACCCATTTCAACTAAGTTAGCTCATAAATGATCCATTTCACCTTAGCTAGCTCATAGACGACCCATTTCAACTTAGTTAGCTCATATATGATCCATTTCACGTAAGTTAGCTCATAAATGATATACTCTTCTTGTTCTAGTCTTCTTCTTGTTCTACTCTTCTTGTTCTAGTCTTCTTCTTGTTCTACTCTTCTTGTTCTAGTCTTCTTCTTGTTCTACTCTTCTTCTTGTTCTACTCTTCTTGTTCTAACTTTCTTATTTTTCATTTTGCAGATTTCATTCACTTGACGAAAGCTTGCATAGATGGAGTGCTCCTTATCCCTTTCTCTGTTTCTTTTGTATCGTTGAACTATGCATGTATCGTTGGATGAAACTGTTGTAATATATATGGTTGGATGCCTCTATGTTGAAATTGTTACGTATGATGGAACTATGCATGTAATATATATGGTTGGATGATGAAGTTATGTGTTGGATATCTTATATGTTTGCTCTGTAATGGCCTTTTGAAATATATCTATATATGTCATATATATTTGTGATGAAAATTGTTGGATTTAATAAAAAATAGATAAAAGAGCCAATATGCAGGCTCTTTGCCGTCTGCCACCGATGGCAACGGGCTCTTTGCCGTCTGCCGCGGACGGCAAATAAGACACGTGGCATCTAGCTGTGCTTCCTGGGAGCTGACCCATTTGGTCAGTTTGCCTACAGTGGCAGACGACAAAGACTTTGCCATCAGTGGCAGACGGCAAAGAACGTGCCATGTAGTGACGTGTAGATGACATCATACGGCGGACGGCAAAGACACTAGAAATCTTGCCGTCAGCGGCGGACGGCAAAGGCCTGCCGTTAGCCACTTAACGGACTGACAGCGCAATTATTGCCGTCCGCTCTCTTTTCCGTCCGCCGCAGACGGCAAAGGGCCTTTGCCGTCAGCCGCCAGGAAGCAGACGGTAAAGTAGCTGTTTACCGTAGCCTACTTTGCCGGAGCCTTTTGCCCTCCGTGGCTGACGGCAAAGGCCTTTGCCGTCCGCCGTTCATGCCTTTGCCGTCCGCCGTGGCAGACGGCAAAGTAGCTGATTCCTGTAGTGTATACAATAAAAATACCAAAAATATTTATCTTATTATCTCTATCAGATCTCACTTTCGTAAGTGACCGTGAAGGGATTGACAACCACTTTATCGCGTTGGTTGCGAGGTTCTTGTTTGTTTGTGCTGGTACTAGGGACTTGTGTGTTACCTCCTACTGGATTGATACCTTGGTTCTCAAAAACTAAGGGAAATACGTACGCTACTTTGCTGCATCACCCTTTCCTCTTCAAGGGAAAACCAACGCATGCTCAAGAGGTAGCAGACCGCGGCATGCCTAATGGCTAAAGTTGACGTGGGATGGCTTTGGCATCACCGTTTAGCCAATGTCAATATGAGATCTTTGCAAAGTCTTCTCAAGGGGGACCATGTCTGTGGACTAACAAATGTTAGTTTTGCCAAAGATCGTGCTTGCAGTGCTTGTATCGAAGGAAAGCTACATGAGAAGGCTCACCCTCCCACAACTATCATCTACTCGAAGAGGCCCTTGGAGCTCCTTCAATTGGATCTCTTTGGACCTACATCCTTTGATAGTCTTGGGGGTAGAAATTATTGCTTGGTGATTATTGATGATTATTCAAGATACACTTGAGTATATTTATTCAAGAGGAAGAGTGAGACCTAGCAAACCGTCATCGACTTTTCAAATGAAGCTCAACGTCAACACAATGCAAAGATCTTGATGATAAGAAGTGACAATGGCACCGAGTTCAAGAACTACACCTTGGATGAGTTTCTTAGTGATGAGGAGATCAAGCATCAATATTCCGCACCTTAAACCCGTCAACAAAATGGTGTAGCGGAGAGGAGGAACCGGACATTGATGGATGTGGCAAGGACCATGATGGCGGAGTTCAAGTCTCCATACAACTTTTGGGCCCAAGCCATCACCACCGCTTATCATGCATCCAATCTACTCTATCTCCTCAAAGGCTTGAACAAGACTCCATATGACATACTCAGCAGCAACAAGCCCAACCTCAAGTACTTTCGGGTATTCGAGTGTAAGTGTTTCATTCTCAAGAAAGGTGTTCGTTTCTCTAAATTTGAGGCTAGAGCTCATGAGGGCATATTTGTTGGTTATGCTACAAATCTCATGCTTACCGTGTCCTCAACAAGTCCACCAGACTCATTGAGGAGACGTGTAACGTGGATTTTGATGAGAATAATGGATCCCAAGTGGAGCAAAGTGGTACTTGTGATGTAGGTGATGAAATTCCTCCCCAAGCCATAAGAAGAATGGGTGTTGGTCATATCCTACCCATTGAGGAACCCCTTGTGGCCGAAGGAGAAGGACAATGTTCCACTCAAGTGGAACCTGTAGGATTTCGGGTTCCGGCAGACCCTTGAGGTTCGAACACTGGGGTGTGCGCGGAGATTTCGCCTCCTACCTACCTGCACCCCTCCGCCTCGCTAAGATCTAAGCTATGGAAAGAACAACACGAGAGACACAGGGTTTATACTGGTTCGGGACACCGTTGTAATACCCTACTCCAATGTGTGGCGTGGTGGATTGCCTCTTGGGCTGATGATGATGAACAATACAAAGAAGAACAGCCTTGCGAGGGTCTGCTCTTGGCTGGGGCGATGAACTGCTGGGAGGAGTTCAGTCACCCTTCTCTCTCTCTCTCCGATTGTTGATGCCCTAATTCTTCATCTCCCCCTCCTCTGGGGGTGGCTAGTCCTATTTATAGAGGCCCTGGTCCTCTTCCCAAATATCGAGCGGGAAGGGAGCCAATAATGGCGGGCTAATTTGAAGGGGGACAACTAGTACTAGCTATCCTGACAAAAGTAGTCTTCGCCTGCACAAAGCTCTGGTGGTGACGCCGTCTTGGGCTCCACAATGACCTCCGTCTTGCAGTCATCCTGGTCTTGGTCTTCTTGCACCGAAATGGTAACCTTTTCCTGATGCCTCTGTACTCCGCGGCTGTGCTTTCCCCCTTTGCACCAAAGAGGAAAGAAGGACACTACGCGGGCTGGCACCCGCCTGGCGCCTTTGGTCGTCATGGCTTGCGTCACGGGCACCTCGTGAGGTACCCCGCCTTGATCTCTCCGCCTCCTCGCGAGCCAGCCTGGTGAGGCCGTACCTGAGGAAGCTCCGTGTCGTCCGCCCCACGAGGCTTGGCCCCTCGCGAGGGTCTTGGGTCTGTGTTGATGAAGATGGGCTGTGCTGGGCCCCCCTTTGAGCCACGCCGCAGGCCGCAGGCAGGAAAGTCTGGGGACCCCTGTTCCCAAAACACCGACAGTAGCCCCCGGGCCCGAGGCGCGCCCGGACTTGGCCGTGCAGGGAGGCGGAAGGGCAAGAGCGAAGCGCCATGGGCCCTAACAGCCTGCAGCCTTGGCGCCGCGTGGCGGTTGATTGGACGTGGGCGCCTTAGCAAGCGCGCGAATTGATAAAGGAGTGGCATCTGCCTATGCTTTGCTTTTCGCTTTCTCCGGTTGCTGCTCAGATCCCCTTTCTTGCGCCTCTCCTTCATTCCTCCAAAATTTCTAGATCTACTCCGACCGTGAGACCTAGGAAGCCATGGCGCCTCGTCAGCCCCCGGCCATAGCTTGGTACTCGTCTGCCCTGGACTCGTCGAACGTGTCGAAGGCGAGCCTCGCCCGGTTGCGCCTGATGGCGGCGGCGCGGGGCATCGACGGGGCGAAGGTGTTCAAGGCCGGCTCTGCCACCCCTGAGGGTCAAGGGAGCACCTTCTATCCGTTCTTCGTAAGCGCCATTGCTGCTGGCCTGGTGCCTCCCTTCTCCGAGTTCTTCTTCTCTGTCCTCCGCCATTACAGGCTACAGGCTCTGCATCTCCACCCCAACTCCGTCCTTCTCTTGGCAATCTTTGCCTATTACTGCGAGGCTCACGTAGGGGTGCAGCCCTCAGTGGCCTTGCTGTGCCACTACTTCTACCTCCGGACCTCTCGCGGTCCTGCTTCCACGTGCGCGAGCTTCATCGCGTACGGTGGCGCCATTGCCATTTCGAACCCCGAGAAAAGGATTGAGGGCTTCAGGAGCAAGTGGGTCTTGGCGGATGCTGGGCGCATCCACCCTCGGCTGATCTTGCCCACGGAGCAGCCCACAAGCTCCAGCGATTGGGGTCAAGCGGAGCTCGCGGACCCCCGCGCGAAGCTGGTGTTGGAGAAGATGGACGCGGATCTGAGGCCGGCCAACATGGCGGCGACAAAGCTGACCGGCGCGTCGCTGCTGAGGGAATTCCTGGAGCACCAGCTGGCTCCGCTTCGGCAGTACTCACTTCTGATGTCGAGGCCCCATCCAAGCCCCGCGGCCTTGGCCGACGGAGATCTGGCTGCGGTCCTCCAATCTCTGGTCGGGGGCGATGGGGCGAGGTTGGAGGGCGCTCCTACTCCCTTGTTCCTCCGCGACGACTGGGAGCAGGTAGTGGAGTCCATGCCCGTCTTCAACGGGGATGGGCCCGTGCCCATGGAAACTCCCGAGGAACCGGTGGACGTGCCCTCCGACGACTCCAGCGAAGAGGAGGAAGGAGGGGAGCGGGAAAAAGGGCCTGACTCCAAAGCGACTGACGGGGAGTCGAGGGCTCCCCTCCCCCGGCGCAGGTCCCGCGTTCTCCACCTCTTTCCGAGCGATGACGACGAGCAGGACGGCGGGAGCTTGCCCCTGATCCCGAAGAAGGACAGGACCGGGCTGATCTCCCGCGGGTCTGCCCCGGCCCCGAGGCGGACCGCAGACGCACCTTCCGCCTCCATGTTTCCCGAGGTTGACCCTTCCAGCCGGCTTTCAGGCTTCAAATTTGGCCGGAGGCCGCTCGAGCTCACTGGCAACGACCCGTAAGCGTTTGATTCTTGTCTTTATTTCTTGTTCTGCTTCTGGGGCTTGATGTCCACATCTTTTGGATAGGCTAGCGCCCGCAACAAAGAAGCCGAAGGGAGCTCTTGAGGTTCCATCCGTGGCAGCATCTCTGCCCGCGAAGGAGGGTGATCGCGATGCACGGGCTCCTCCTGCCCGGTCGTCCTCACGAGGCCTGGCTGAGCCGGCTGGGGCAAGCTCGGCCCCCACGGCCCAAGTGATTCCCGAGGTGTCCTTGCCTACCGCCGCCACTACAGCCGTTGGGGCACAGCAGACTCCGCCTCAGGATGCTGTGGCCGCGCAGCCGCCTTTTCCTCCTACTGCACCCGCTGCTGTCTCTCCGACTCCTTCTGCCGTTCTGGATCGTGCTGTTGCTGAGCTGGACCAACTGCGGCAGGATCTTCTTGGCGCCGACCCTCGCTTGGTGGCCGGGCGCTTGGAGCTAGCTTCAGGATGGGTTCGCTCCGACGCTTCGATTCGGGCGGCGCTAGTCCAGGCCTCGACGGCTTGCGATGAGGAGAAGCAGGCCATCCTTGAGGCAAAGGCTGCTCGTGACGCAGCCCTGGGGGAGGTGGTCGACGTCCGTGGTTGCTGCAAGGCACTAGAGGATGAGCTGCAAGGCCTGCGGGACCAGCTCGCGAAAGAGGCCCGCCTTCGCTAAGAGCAGGAAGAAGGCGTGAAGGCTCGCGAGGCGGCCGTCAAGGAGAGGGAGGTCAAGCTCAGGAAGCGCCGTGACCGCCTAGGCGCGCTGGAGCAGGAGTTGGGGGCGAGGAAGGCCGAGCTGGACAACAAGGCCCTGGTTCTTGCCGAGGAACGCGTGGCCTTCACGGAGATGGAGGCGAAGGCTCGCTCCTCGCTGAGGACGCTTTACGATAGCGGCCTGGAGAGCCCGCTGGCCGGCGCCGAGGACGGCCCCGCCAAGCTGCTTCCCTTCCTGGTTCGCGCTGTTGAAGATGTCGCCCTTGGCCTTGGCCCCACGGCCGAGCCCGAGCCGCGTGTCCTGTCTTCTGCAGCGCTGACGCGGGTCCTCACCCACATCTACCTTCGCGATCCCGGCGTCGACCTCGACGGCCTGCTGGAGCCAGTAAGCGGCGAGCATGCTGCTGCCGCTGCCGAGGCCGTGAAGGGTCACGCGGAGGCTCTGCTGGGGAAGTTCCGGGCCTTCAGCACCAAGCCGAAGCAAGGCGCTGCCGACCCCACTGCTCCATGAGGCGAACCCACTCCGCGCTGCTCCACCGCCGACAAGTGACTCCGTTGTGGCTCCTGTCCTGCCTTTAATTCCTGCACATGTATCATGCCTCGGGGAGGCGTTTAAACTTGCGTTTGGCATTGAGACAACAGTGTGGACTGTGATATTTGCTTTTGAATTCCTTGGAATTTGCGCTTTTCCTTCCTACTTGCTTATGTTCTACGCCGGCAGAGCCCGGCCCCGCGCATACCTCACCCAGCGTTAGTCCCGACCGGAAACCAGGACGGGGCCAAGGTGTGAGGGGCTACGTGACAACTTAGGCTCCTGAGTTGCGATGCTCAGGAGTCCCCCTTGGCGCACGAACAGAAAGTAGGGAGGTGTGATGTGGGTGGATATACCGTTCTACGTCAGTAGAGCCCGGCCCCGCGCATACCTCACCCAGCGTTAGTCCCGACCGGAAACCAGGACGGGGCCAAGGAGTGAGGGGCTACGCGACCAGTTAGGCTCCTGAGTCGCGATGCTCAGGAGTCCCCCTTGATGCTCAAACGGCCTTCATACCTTGGCTCCGCTCAGGGAGAGACGGGCGACAAACCAGGCCCAGGGGGGCCTGGCTAGGCGGCGTGCATCTGGGCGTGACCCAGGCGCAGCCCCCGTGCCTAGCCCCCTCGCGCGGCACTCCCGAGGGGAGGCGTTACGATGAGGCTAGACACTGAGCTCTGGGCTCCCTGAGGTTGATGCGGCCCGGGGGCCACCCTCAGTTGTTTATCACCAGCGCGGAGCATAGCGCTTCCGTATGTGTACGGGCATAGCCGCTCCTCGGCAGTGTCGTCAGCCAGCGCGGAGCATGGTGCTTCCACTGGTACATGGGAGGGGGCCCCCCTCCGGGAGGAGCCCCCGGGGCATGTACAACCCCGCCCTGACACATGGCTGGCACGGTAGGGCCTGGCGAGGTGTGTCTGGGCACCCGTGGGCCAGCGCGGGACTCACAGGGCCCTACCTCTAGGCGGGTTGCGCCGGGCACTGGGCCTTATCTTGTGATGTGTCCCTGCAAATTTGGTTAGATGCCGGCACTCTACGTCCTCGGGTCTCGGCCCTCGAGCTGGTCTCAGCCGTCGCTGGTATGCCAGGTCACGATGCCGTGGACAAGGCTAGAGGGTGAGGGCTGGAGAGCCAGTAAGAGCCCTGAGTCGCGATGCTTAGGTACCCCCCCCCCTTTAACGTGCAAGTGGTCGGCATGGAGAGGAAGAGGTGTCGTGGACCGGCATCAAATAATCAAGCATGGCGGGTATAACGCATAACCGGAAATAAATGCAAATGAGATACATGCCGCTGCGTCTGGCCCGAGCGACTTGGGGATGATGCAGCCCGAGGGGCGCCCCCAACAAGGTAAGCTAACAACATGAAATAAAAGGGATACATGCCGCAGGGACGGACCCACGCGGCCTGGGAATAATGCATCCCTGGGGTGCGCTCCCAGCTGGAAGTGAAACTTGAAAGATGTCACCTGATGATGTTGAGGACGAAGGGGTGTTGGTATGGCAGACTCGGTAGGCTGCGGAAGCCGATCCTCACGAGCCCCCAGGCCCGGGGGCCTCGGAAGGCTCCGGAGGTGCTGGCGGCTCCCCGCGGACCATCTCCATCTCCGCCAGGGCTGCGGAACGCCTGGCCTCTTGTGCCTCCATGATGCCCCTCATGAGGCGCTGGTACGTGGCAGCCGCGCTCGGCAAGCCGTAAGGCATGCGAACGTAGCTGTGGGGTGGACCTCCGCAGCGCCCCACTCGCGAGGGCCAGAGGCGCTCCAGAGAGGTGACTCGGTTGAGCCCTGGTATATCGATGCAGACGTGCAGCCCACCATCCTCGCCTGGATGGGGAGCCACTGCTGGTAGACGGCGGCCGCCTTTCATGACCCTTGACTCCTGTAGCTCCTGAATGGCCTTGCTGACGAACTCCTAAGGGTCTGTCTCTCCTTGCCTTACTCCTTCTTGAGGGAAACGTGCTTCGAAACTCGCCTCCATGTGGTGCCCAAGCGCCTCCCTCGTGACCCTAGCCAGGTCGGTGGCCCTCTAGGGGAGAGCCCCCGAGCCCTGCCTGAGGAGGGCGTCGGGCGCGCTTTCCTATGCAATGGAAGGAGGTTCCCCCTGGGCAGGCACGGGCCCAGAGGGGCCTGCCTCCTAAGGGGCCGGGCCGGATAATGTCTTCTTGTTCTTGGGGGCGGTCTCGGGAAGCCTCCTGCTTCCCCGATCCGGGTCTTCCAGTGACGCGGCCTGAAAGGCTCGTTCCAGGGAACACACCGTGTCCTTATCTTCACAGGGCACTGTGATGACTCCGCCACTTCCTGGCATCTTGAGGACGTTGTAGCCGTGGTGAGTTATGGCCATGAACTTGGCAGCGCTGGGTACCCAAGGATGGCGTTGTACGGCAGGCGAATGTGAGCGACGTCGAAGTCGATGAGCTCGGTGCGGTAGTTGTCGCGTGCCCCGAAGGTGACAGGGAGGCGGACCTGCCCAATTGGGACCGTGGAGCCGTCGGTGATTCCGGAGAAAGGCTTGGTTGGCTGAAGCTGGTTGTAGGGCACTTGGAGATTGTTAAATGTTTCCACGGACAGGACGTTGAGCCCTGCCCCGCCATCGATGAGGGTCCTGGTGACCACCACGTTGCTGATGATTGGGGAACAAAGCATTGGGAGGACTCCAGTTGTAGCCGCACACTTGAGCTGATCTGCTGAGTTGAACGTGATGGCGCACGCTGACCACCTGAGAGGGCGCGTGGCTTCTAGCCTGGGGAGGACTGCATTCACTTCATGGGCGAACTGCTTGAAGATGCATTGAGAGGCAGGGGCCTGAGCCCTGCCCAGGATGCAGGCGATCGCGCGCGGCTCCTGGAAGCCCCCAGCCCCCTCGTCTTGGTGGCGGTCCTTGTTTCTCCTTGGCTGCGGCGGCAGGGGAGGGAGGCCTGCATTGCCTTGCGGGCGATCCTCGCGAGGCTGATCCCTCCAGTCTCCCTCGCGAGGCAGGTCTTGCCAGCGATCCTCGCGAGGTAGATCGCGCCACCCTTGGCGCGGGCCACGGTCTTCCCAGCGTCCTGCGTTCCTTCCTCCTCCTCGACCGTAGCCCCGGTCACCGCGGTCGGGGCGACGGCCGATCCTTCCTTCCCGCACGGCTCCGAGCTCTTGACATTCGTTGGTGTTGTGGGTGTGGAGGTCGTGGTACACACAATACCGGCTGCCCTTGGAAGGTTCGGGCTGATCTCTGCCCCGCTTGGTGTCTGGTTCTGCCACGAGCACGGCAGCCCCCTTGCGCTTCACATCCTTGGCCTTGGGCTTCTTCTCTTCTGGGTCTGCGGCAGGCAGCTCGAGGAGGGAGAGACGCCCTTCCTCAGCCCTGGCGCACTTGGTTGCCAAGTTGAATAGCTCCAAGGAAGTGCACAGATCTTCATGCATCGCCAGCTCCTCCTTCATCTTGACATCGCGCACGCCGTCGGAGAAGGCTAAGATGATGGCCTCCTCAGTCACCTTGGGAATCTTGAGGCGTGCATTGTTGAAGCGCTGGATGTACTTCTGCAGGGTCTCCCCGGGTTGTTGCTTGATGCGGCGCATGTCGCTCACGGCGGGTGGCCGGTTGCGAGTACCTTGGAAGTTGGCGATGAAGCGGGTGCGCATCTTGTCCTAGGAGGAGATCGTGCCTGGAGCCAGGTTCAGGAGGTAGGTGCAGGCCCTGTCCTTGAGTGCCATGGGAAACCAGTTCGCCATGATGTTCTCGTCTCCGTTGGCAGCTTCGATGCCCAGCTCGTAGAGCTGGAGGAACTCCACGGGGTCAGCCGTGCTGTCGTAACGAGGAGGCAGGTCTGGCTTGAACTTTCCGGGCCACACGATGTTGCGCAGCTCGGTGGTGAAGGCATGGCAGCCTGCTGTGGCCACGGGAGACCTTGGGTGACGGAGAGCTTGGTCTTGCATGTCCCCATGCGCTGTAGCTGGGTCTTGACGTGCGGGAGTAGGAGCATGGTCGCGACATGCTGGAGCAGGGACCGCCCGAGAAGCTTCTGGCGGGTGACGGATTTCCTGGCAGCTCTGCTCTTGCTGCACTGGCACCTGACGGAGCGGGTTCCGCCCAGGGGCCACACGCCTTGGAGCCATGGCGCCTTCTTGAGGAGGAGGCAGCCGGGGCGCCGCCGGAGCTTCGTTGCCCGCGCGGGGCGGGGTGCGGTGCAGCGGAACGGACGGTGCACGAGAGCCCCCTGCGGCGCAGATGAGCTCGGCGACGCGGTCGAGCCATTCTTCGTAGACGTCGTCGATGGGACGGTAGCGTAGGAGCTCATTTGCCGTGATGAGCACAGCTCGAGCCTCCATGGGTGCACGGAGCGCGCGGGACGAAGAACCAGCTGGGGTGAGCGAGGGAGTTGCGGTGCGGCTGTCTTGCCACACGGACGGATGATGAGACGATGCTTGCTGCTCGTCCCCCACCAGGCCGGTGGCGGCGTTGACGGCAGGTGACGGGGAACGGCGAGGATGCCCGCCGACAGGAGCCGTCTGGGCGATGCGGGAAGCGAGAGCGGCCCGGCGCTCGGCGCGGGCCCGACGAGCGTTAGACATGGGCGCGATGGTAGGAGGAGAACAGGGTGGTGGAAGATGAATTCTAGCGCACCCCTACCTGGCGCGCCAAATGTCGGATTTCGGGTTCTGGCAGACCCTTGAGGTTCAAACACTGGGGTGCGCGTGGAGATTTCGCCTCCTACCTACCTGCACCCCTCCGCCTCGCTAAGATCTAAGCTATGGAAAGAACAACACGAGAGACACAGGGTTTATACTGGTTCGGGCCACCGTTGTGGTGTAATACCCTACTCAAGTTTGTGGCGTGGTGGATTGCCTCTTGGGCTGATGATGATGAACAATACAAGGAAGAATAGCCTCGCGAGGGTCTGCTCTTGGCTGGGGCGATGAACTGCTGGGAGGAGTTCAGTCACCCTTCTCTCTCTCTCTCCGATTGTTGATGCCCTAATTCTTCATCTCCCCCTCCTCTGGGGGTGTCTAGTCCTATTTATAGAGGCCCTGGTCCTCTTCCCAAATATCGGGCGGGAAGGGAGCCAACAATGGCGGGCTAATTTGAAGGGGGACAGCTAGTACTAGCTATCCTGACAAAAGTAGTCTTCGCCTGCACAAAGCTCTGGTGGTGACGCCGTCTTGGGCTCCACAATGACCTCTGTCTTGCAGTCATCCTGGTCTTGGTCTTGTTGCACCGAAATGGCAACCTTTGCCTGATGCCTCGGTACTCCGCGGCTGTGCTTGCCCCCTTTTCACCAAAGAGGAAAGGAGGACACTGCGCGGGCTGGCACCCGCCTGGCGCCTTTGGTCGTCATGGCTTGCGTCACGGGCACCTCGTGAGGTACCCCGCCTTGATCTCTCCGCCTCCTCGCGAGCCAGCCTGGTGAGTCCGTGCCTGAGGAAGCTCCGTGTCGTCCGCCCCGCGAGGCTTGGCCCCTCACGAGGGTCTTGGGTCTGTGTTGATGAAGATGGGCCGTGCTGGGCCCCCCTTTGAGCCACGCCACAGGCAGGCAAGTCTGGGGACCCCCATTCCCAGAATGCCGACAGAACCATCACCAACCCAAGACCCACACGCTTCCGAAGAACAAAGTGAAGGCCCTCAACCAAATGAACAAGATCAAGGGCAAGATCAACCTCAAGATGGTGGTGAACCACCAAGTGATGCCCAAGGTCAAGTTCTCACCACCGAGCAAGTTCAAGATCAAGAGCAAGCTCAAGATCAAGAACAAGCTCATGACAACGCTCAAGATGATCAAGTTACCTCTCCTCAACTCTGTCCTGAGGAGGAATTGGAGCATCGTGTCGCCAAGATTGCATCCGAGCTCACTACGAAAGATCATCTCATGACGAATGTGCTTGGAAGATTAAGAAAGGGGGTAAGTACTCGTAGACAATTAGCAAACTATTGTGAAAATCACGCGTTTGTTTCTTGTGTTGAACCCCGAAAGGTCCATGAGGTGCTCGAGGATCCGGGTTGGCTTAATGCCATGTATGAAGAAATCAAATACTTCGAGCACAACAAGGTCTAGAGATTGATGCCAAGGCCAACAGGGAACCATAATGTCATTGGAACCAAGTGGATATTCAAGAAAAAGCAAGATGCTCATGGGATTATCATTCGAAACAAGGCTCGTTTGGTGGCACAAGTCTACTCCCAAGTTGAGGGTATCGACTACGGTGAAACCTTCGCTCTCGTTGCTCGCCTTGAATCTATTCGTTTGTTGATTGCTTATGCTTCTCATCATAACTTCAAGTTGCAACAAATGGATGTGAAGAGTGTTTTTCTTAATTGTCCTATTAATGAGTTGGTGTATGTCAAACAACCCCCGGGGTTTGAGGATCCCGAGTTCCCCAATCACGTATACCAACTCGATAAGGCACTCTATGGCCTTAAACAAGCCCCACGTGCGTGGTATGAGCACCTTACCGAGTTGTTGCAAGATCGTGGGTTTGAAATTGGGAAAATTGACCCCACTCTTTTTACTAAGAAGGTCAAAGGTAGTTGTTTGTATGCCAACTATATGTTGATAATATTATCTTTGGTTCCCCTAACAAAGCTTTCAATGAGGAGTTTGCCGCTCTCATGACCTTGAAGTTGAAGATATCCATGACGGGAGAGTCGAAGTTCTTTCTTGGGTTCGAAATCAAGCAAAGAAGAGAAGGAACCTTCATCAACCAAGCCAAATACACTCAAGACATGCTCAAGAGATTCAAGCTAAGTGATGTCAAGCTGGCTTGCACTCCAATGCCCGTCAAATGCCAACTTGACATAGATCCCAATGGTAAAGTGGTGGATCAAAAGGTATATCGCTCCATGATTGGCTCCTTGCTTTACCTTTGTGCATCTAGACCGAATATCATGTTGAGTGTGGGAATTTGTGCATGGTTTCACGCCGCACCTAAGGAAAGCCACTATGTGGCGGTCAAGCGAACCTTTCGATATTTGGCTCATACCCCAAACTTTGGCTTATGGTACCCAAGAGGAGCTAACTTCAACCTTGTGGGCTTTTTGGACTTGGATTGGGTGGGAGACAAAGTGGATATGAAGTCAACTTCCGGAGGGTGCCAATTTCTTGGTTGCTCCTTGGTGAGTTGGTCTTCTAAGAAGCAAAGTTGTGTATCTCTCTCATCCACCGAAGCGGGGTATGTGGCTGCCAGTAGTTGTTCTGCACAACTTCTTTGAATGAGGCAAACTTTAAAGGATTACGGTGTCATTTGTGACAAAGTGCCTCTTTGGTGTGACAATGAAAGTGCCATCAAGATCTCTATCAACCCGGTGCAACACTTCAAGACGAAGCATATTGAGATTCGGTATCACTTCATTCGGGATCACATTAGGCGAGGGGAGATCGAGTTCAACTATATCAACACTCATGATAACCTTGCAGATATCTTCACAAAGCCCTTGGATGAAGCAAGATTTCACGAGTTAAGGCATGAGCTAAATATCATTGATTCGAGCAATGTGGCTTGAACCCTTGCACACCCCACCATACTCATCTTGATGTCTTGTTTAGG
Source organism: Triticum aestivum (assembly GCF_018294505.1). NCBI lineage: Eukaryota > Viridiplantae > Streptophyta > Magnoliopsida > Poales > Poaceae > Triticum > Triticum aestivum. The sequence continues at coordinate 253,251,091 of NC_057812.1, forward strand.
TGTAGGCATGGACATAGGGGGAGTGTTGTTCTCTCGATGAACTCTCCCTCCCCCATTATGCATAAATTGATCAACTCTTTCACATTCGCTATTTTTATGGTACTTGTGCTTCAAAGACGAGTTTTAGTCATGGGCCCAAGGATAATTCTTCGTGGTGCCATACCAATTGACTCAAACATAGGTGGCTCCGGCCACCGCCCTCTCCGTTTGAGAGGTTTTGTTTTGTGTTTGATCTTTGTTGTCTTTTGCCGTCTCATGAGCCACGGTTGTTTTTGAGATTCCTCGTGTGTGTGCTCTCTTGCATGTCTGGTTTCTTGAAGGTTGCATCGCAAAGGCCGTGTTTTTCTGTTTTTGTTGAAACATGCACTTTCTTGGGTTTACGGTACTACAGTGGCAAGCCACGGTACTACCGCAGGAGATGGGTTGCCCTGTGCGTGCATAGTTGCATCCCAGGCATGGTACTACCACTTCCATCGCGGCAGAAATTTTTACTGCCGCTGGAAGAGCGGTACTACCGCCCTGTGTGCGATACTTCCACCCGGGCGGTACTACCGCGTAGTCGCAAGCGCGTGGGGGTTAGTAGCGGGCAGGGGGAGTTCCAACTCCCCCATACCCATTCATCTCTTTTCCCCACTTCGTCTCTCTCTCTCCTGCCCAAGAACGGCGTCGGAGGACCTCGCCGGATCTCCGTCTCTGGCCACTCTCCTCGCATTCTGACCGGTGGGATCGTTCCCCACCTCGCCCTCTTGCCATGGACCCCGGTATCTCCCCAATTCCCTCTCCTTTTTGCCTCGTTCTTGTGATTCTAGGTCTTGGGGAGATGCATGTCTAGTTCATGTGATTTTTGGCTAAATCTTTGCAAGAGGAGATTGTAGGAGAGTGCTAGTGCAGTAGATATGCTAATTGGTGTGATGCAACAGTGTAGTTTTGATCAACGGTAGTACCGATCCACTTTTGCGGATGTTTCTAGATCCATAGATGTGTTTCTTGCGCGAGTTGATTCTGTGCGGTACTACCGCTCCTCCTGGAGTGGTACTACCGCTCGCTCGCTCGAGACCCGCCCCGTGCAGTACTACCGCTCCGCTGGAGCGGTACTACCACCGGGGCGCGGCAGTAAAATTTTACTTCCGCTCCAGGCGCGGTACTACCGTGCCCCCCGGCATAGTACTACCGCGGCTATAGCACGGCTGTAAACTTTTACATCTGCACCCTGGCCCGGTACTGCCATGCAGTTAAAAATTACGTTGTTTTGTCTTCCCAATCTCATTCCTACATGTTTCATTTGGTTTTGGCCTTAGTCTTTGCAATAATCCTTCTCGCTTCTCTCGTGCTTGTGTTGTGTGTCATAGGTGGTGGCTCCGGTTCCAATGTCCGGTGCTCGAATCATAGCCGTGACACGAGCTCCAAGCGCCTTCGCAACCAAGAGGCTCTAGAGGGATCCAGTGCCCCACAACGCAGAACCAAGTCCACAGCTACCAAGACCAAGGAGCCAACTGTTGGCATGGATAATATGCCTCAAGGGGAGTTTCCGATTCGAAGGAAGATCAACCCCTACGTCAACCCTAGGGAGCTCACAAGGGGCAATGATTTGTTTTGGACCAAGCAGCAGAATCTCATCTTCCTCGATATGATCAAGGCCAAGAAGAACACATATGTGTCAGTGAAGTGGATTTACATGCATCATATGAAGAAGGAGAGTAACCGGGCATACTTTGGTGAGCCTCTAGACCTAGTGGAGCAGTTTGGCATTGAGGAGTTACTCACGTTCCACATGAACTTCGACCCAGAGATTGTGGCTCAGTTCTTTGCTTCTGTCCACTTCACACTAATGATCAGCAGACCATAACTTGGATGACCAATGGGAAGAGGTGTTGGGGAACATAGTAATTTCAAAAAAATTCCTACACACACGCAAGATCATAGTGATTCATAGCAATGAGAGGGGAGAGTGTCGTCCACGTACCCTCGTAGACCGTAAGCGGAAGCGTTATGACAATGCGGTTGATGTAGTCGTACGTCTTCATGATCGACCGATCCTAGTACTGAATGCACGACACCTCCGCGATCTGCACATGTTCAGCTCGGTGGCGTCCCGTAAACTCACGATCCAGTAGAGCTTCGAGGGAGAGTTCCGTCAGCACGACGGCGTGATGATGGTGTTCATGAAGCTACCGACGCAGGGCTTCGCCTAAGCACCGCTACGATATGACCGAGGTGGATTATGGTGGAGGGGGGCACCGCACACGGCAAAAAGATCAATGATCAACTTATGTGTCTATGGGGTGCCCCCCTCCCCCGTATATAAAGGAGTGGACGAGGGGGAGGGGCCAGCCCTCCTAGGCACGCCCCAAGGGGAGTCCTACTCCCACCGGGAGTAGGACTCCAACCCTTCCAAGAGTAGGAGTAGGAGAGAGGGGG
>NC_057812.1:253253629-253315334 GCF_018294505.1 Triticum aestivum
CTCCTTGTCCAATTCGGACTAGAGGGGGAGGGGGTGCATGGCCTGCCCTGGCTGCCCCTCCTCTTCTCCACTAAGGCCCAATAGGCCCATTACACTCCCCGGGGGGGGGGGGGTTCCGGTAACCTCCCGGTACTCCGCTATTTGTCCGAACTTGCCCGGAACCCTTCTGAAGTTCAAACATAGTCATCCAATATATCGATCTTTATTTCTCAACCATTTCGAGACTCCTCATCATGTCCGTGATCATATCCGGGACTCCTAACTACCTTCGGCACATCAAAACACATAAACTCATATTACCGATCATCACCGAACGTTAAGTGTGCGGACCCTACGGGTTCGAGAACTATGTAGACATGACTGAGACTCGTCTCCTGTCAATAACCACTAGCGGAACATGGATGCTCACATTGGCTCCTATATATTCTACGAAGATCTTTATCGGTCAAACCGCATAACAACATACGTTGTTCCCTTTGTCGACGGTATGTTACTGAAAGTGCGTTATATCGACTAGAGGGGGGGTGAATAGGCGATTTTTATGAAATTCTTCACTGAGGAATTTACTGGTGAGGAAATTCCTTAGCGAAGAACTACTAGCAGCGGAATAAGTACTCAAAAGTAAACACAACAGAATACAAGCATAGTCATCATGATGAAATGAAGACAGGCACAGAGTACAGGAAGCGTAATCACAGGATAACATAGGATGAAGACAAACAAACTGAAGAAATTGAACTAAGGAAATTGAGAAAGTCTTTAGTAAAAGTCTTCAAACACAGATATGAACAAACATACATCACAGTTATGAGGAAATGAAAGAGTTGAGGAAATAGAACCAGTAAGCTCGGTGAAGACAATGATTTGGTAGACCAGTTCCAACTGTTGTCTCAGTTGTACGTCTGGTTGGAGCGGCTGAGTATTTAAACTCGAGGACACACAGTCTTGGACACCTAGTCAAGGACACTCAGTCCAAGACACCCAGTCCTCACCATATTCTCCTTGAACTAAGGTCACACAGACCTTGTCCAATCACTCGTGGTAAGTCTTCAGGCGACTTCCAAACCTTCACAAACATGGTCACTCAGCGATCCACAATTCCTCTTGGATGCTCTAGACCATGACGCCTAGCCGTCTGGAAGAAGCACAGTCTTCAAAGGTAACAAGCGTCGGATCCACTCAGGATCAATCTCTTCAGTGATGCTCAATCACTTGGGGTTTGTAGGTGTTTGGGTTTTGGGTTTTTGGTTTTTTCTCACTTGATGATTTTCGCTCAAAGTCCTCGGAGGATGGGTTGCTCTCAAATGACAAGTGTTAGTTTCTCTCGGAGCAGCCAACCAGCTAGTGGTTGTAGGGGGTGGCTATTTATAGCCTAGGGAGCAGCCCGACATGATAAGACATAAATGCCCTTCAATGATATGACCGTTAGGTGGATAGATATTTTTGGACAACTGGCGCATAGCACAGCAACGGTCGGAATTTTGAGTAGCAAAATCCTCAGGGCTATCATGTTCCTCACTGTGTAGGCAATCCGCACTGGCGAATTCCTAACTCCTCAGTCAGGACAAATTCCTCAGAGACCAGAAGAACTTTGTCTCTGTCACTGAAGAAATTGACTGAACTGTATGAGATTTCCAATGGCTTCAGTCGAAGGGATTGGTAGGTGTAGGATTTTGAGTTGAGCATCACATGGAAATTTTTCCTTAGTATTTCCTCGCCCCCCTTTAACAGTACGGTGTTTCCTATGACTCAAGAAAGAGAAAAACAAAACTATGAACACGAAAGTCTTCAAGCTTCATATTTCTCGCATGAATATCAAGTCTTCACGGACACACCAATTTCTTCACTTTCAAAGTCTTCATGAAAGTCTTCAGAAATACCAAAATCTTCAGTCGAAGGTATTCATTTTTAGGGGTCGACTTTTCCTGTAAATATCAAACTCCTAATAGACTTATAGCCTGTGTACACTCACACACGCATTAGTCCCTTAACCTATAAGTCTTCAATACACCAAAATCACTAAGGGGCACTAGATGCACTTACAATCTCCCCCTTTTTGGTGATTGATGACAATATAGGTTAAGTTTTCAACAGGGATAAACATATGAAGTGTAAATACTGATACTGAGGAATTTGATTACAAGATATAGGAGAACTCCCCCTGAAGATGTGCAAAGTGAGGAATTTGCTTTTGAAGCAATGCACACTTGAAGAGTTGAATCATGGAGATCTCCCCCTATATCTTGTAATTCATACACGCATTTAACATATAATATGAAGAATTTGAAATGTATGATGAAATATGGTGCCTAATGAAATTCAGCATGCGTGCAATAATATTAACGAGGAATAAGCACACAGAATAGTGCCTCAAGAGTATCAGAGCACAGTGCATCAAAAGTATCAGAGCACCATCGGGTTTAAGATTATAACTCGATCCAATAAAGTTTTAGAAGAACGAGAGTTGTAACTTAGCAAAAAAACGCCCATATAGTAGACCCGCTTGAAGACTAACTCATATTTCTCGCCCTTTGTCATCGAATGACCAAAAGGATCGAAAATGAGGAATAACGCCCCTGAAGATAATCATGTTGATGAAGGAGCGCCAGCGTTGTTGGGGTCGTTGGTTGCTGTAGGGCCTGCCACAGTGTCGTCGAAATCTTCATGTTCATCAGTGTGGCGTGATAAAGAAAATGAGCTGGCCACCAGAGAAGGAACTTGGACCTTCTTGAATTTCTTCGGTGGAGGTGCAGACCAGTCAAAATCTTCTTTGAGACCCATGTTCTTCAGATCTTCTTCACCATATAGATGTGACAGGATTGCCCAGGTGCGACCGAAGACTTGATGGAGGTAGTAGTGGTTTTTCTTCACTGCATTGTGTGTGGCAGTCATGTTGTGAATAAGTGAACCAAACTGACGCTTAACCCATTTGTGATTTCGATCCACCTTCTGGTGAAGACTAAGCAGAAGTTCACGGTCAGTCATCATGCGCGGAGCAGTGGCTTGAGGAGTGGACTTGGGTGCATTGGCAGAGTCATGTGTGGCAGAGTCATCATTGGTGGAATAAGATGCAGCTTTGCGAAACTGACCATCCAATGGATGAATGCCTTCATCAATTATAGCTGGTGCCTTGCCCTTTCCATCAACTGAGGAATATGTCTGCTTGAGGACTTCAATTGGGAGCAAGTAGCTGAGATGATTCTGGAAATCAGCTTTGTAGTTGAGTGAAGACCTTGTCCTGAGGAATCTCATGATCCAAGGTGCATAAGGCTTCAGCTCAACGGAGATAGTGCAACATTGGCCATAGTCCTCATGAAGAAATTGTGATAATTGACAGGAATGCCATGAACAATGTTGAATACCAGATTCTTCATGATGCCAACAATTTCCTCATCAGATGAGTCGTGGCCTTTGATAGGACTGATTGTCCTCGTAAGAATACGATAGACAGTTCTGGGCACGTATAACAATTCCTTCACGAGGAATTTGGTTCTTGGTGTGTGACTTGGCTTCAAAGGTTTCATCAGCACCTGCATGTAATGATGTGTGAGCTTAGGTTCACTGTAGATGCAGCGAGCTTCTTCAAGGGGAGGATTGAGTGGTAGAGCACGAAGCAATTCAGAGGCTGGTGCAGTGTAGTGAGTGTTTTCAAACATCCAGTCTAGCACCCATGAATTCACATCTTCAGCATCTCCGGTGATGTGCAGCCTTGCATAGAATTGAAGAATCAGTTCTTCATTCCAATCGCAGATGTCAGAGCAAAAGTTGAGCAGCCCAGCGTCGTGAAGAACACTGAGGACTGGTGCAAAGCACGACAGAGATTCCATATCCACGTGAGGAATATGCTCATGGTAGAAAATCTTCTCCTTGTTGAACATCACTGAGGAATAGAAATTGGCTTGACTAGCAGTCCAGAAACGCCTCTTCCTAATGTGAGGAGAGTCATATGGGTTGTAATCTTCAAAGAATACGTGCTCGCCGAAGAAATCATCCGCCTTGAACTTTTGCTTGCGTGAGAATGGGTCCTTTGGCTTTGGAAGAGGAGTGTTAGTGAGTTGCATCACGACCTGAGGAATCTCAATCGCAGGTTCTTTAGGCTGAGGAATTTCTGGTTCCTCCTCAGTGGCAGTCTGCGTCATTGGTTGTTCAGCAGCAACACTTTCTTCAGCGCTAGTGGCTGGAATTTCCTCATGGACAGATGCAGTGGGATGAGTTTCTTCAGAGCCCATGTGAACATTTTGTGTGGGGGACTGAGGAATTTGCTGTAGAGGGGTGAACATTGGAGAGTTTGTATGCTGACTTTCCTAGAATTCATCACTGATTACAGGTGTGGAGCAGCCAATGTCCACATCTTCATCTTCCATTTCTTCAACGCCAGCCTCTTCAGCTGTGAACTGAGGCATAGGCGAGGAGATGATAGGTGTTGAAGGGATATCATCCACTTCAATTTCTTCATCGATTGGTTCAGACGAAGCAACAGAAGGAGTTTCATCATCAGATCCGCTGGGGATCACATATTCTTCATCAAAGGGAACGAGGTCCTTTGATGGCCTGGTTGAGATGGGAACAACATCAATCAGATTTGCAAATGAGCTTGTCATAGGCTTCATTTTCTTCGGAGCTGAAGAATCTGAAGCAGCTGATGCTTTCCTTTTCTTCACTGCAGCACGCCCTGTAGCCTGGGTCTTCTTCACATCTGATGCAGATGGAAGGATTGGAGGTGAAGTTGGTGCAGGAGCAGCTGAGGAATCTGGTTGATTTTCTTTAGGCACAACTGATGCAGTTGCCCTGAGTTCTTCGGTTTCTTCAGGCACGCCACTAGTGGGTGCCCTGGCAATTTCTTCAGCGGCTGGAATGCAGTCATCAGCCCTGGAACTCACATTATCTTCAGCAGCCTGATTGTCATCAGCGGTGCTGGCATTTTCTTCAGTAGGCTGAGCAGATGCTTCAGCCTGAGGAATTTTCTGTTGCGTTGGGGCTGCAACATTGGAAGTGAAGTTGTCCGCAAGTTTCTCAAAATGAACCTTGGCTCCAAGCCAATCAGCGCGATATGCTTCAAAGTCATCACTGAGTTTCTTAATCTCAGTCTGAGTAGTGACAAGTTCCTTAGTTGTCATAGAGACAACATTTTTCTTCAGATAGCGCTCTTTCTTGTACTGCGCTTTCTTGATCTGCCTGACCTTCTCAAATTTCCATTTTTCTTCTTGAATGAAGTGGGTCAGCATGTGACTCTGGCCAGGTGTCAGCTTGAAGTCAGGCAAGGGAGTGTTGGGGTCCTTGTGCCAATCATCAATGTAGTCGAGGATCAGCTTGGGATCCAAAAGCAGTGGCACTTCTGATCATTTGGCTCTAGCGGCCCTGACTTGCCTGTCTCTGATGATTTCTGCAAGTTCATCATCATCAGCTTCGTCTTCATTAGACGACACTTGGAAAGCGACTTGCTTGTTTTGAGGACTTGGGCATGGACCTCGTCCAGCAGTGGCCTTTGTCTTGAGCAGTGAGGGGCCAGCTAAGGAACTTGGTGCAGCTGAGGAACTAGCTGAGACACCTGATGCAATGGAGATGCGGGCAGTCCTTTGGCACGAAGTGAGATGCACAGGTGCTGAGGATTTGGTCGGAACAGCTGAAGGCTTTGGCGGAGGAGCTGAAGACTTTGGAGGAATAGGAGCAGCATGAGGAATTGGCCGTGAGGGCTTTGATGATTCTGGCCGTGAGGGCATTGCTGAGGAAGCACTTGGCTTGCGCGCAGGCTTCTTTGACACAGCCTTCTTTGGCTTGACAGCAAGGACCTCAGCAGAGGCAGCAGCAGCAGCAGAGTCTTCATTGAATTTCCTCACTTCTTCTTTGGCTTGCTTAGCCAACTTGCCTTGGCACTTGGCCCATTCATCAGGATAGTCCTCACCTCGCTTGAGGCTAGTGGGATCAGCAGTTTGGCCAGGTGCCAGTGGTGCTCTTGGGCATGGAGGATTGAGTGTGAATTTCTTCATATACTTAGGAGTGACATATCTGTACTCCCTCCATTCTCTTGCCCATCACTTCTCTATCTTCTGAATGCGTACTTTGCGCTCATTCTTGGTTTCCTCAGTAGGTGTGCAGTACCCTGCATATATGTCATCAGGGATTTCAAACGCTGTATTTACCTCAGGCCTCTTTCCTCCCTTCTGTGGCCTTCTACCATCAGCCATTTTCTTCGGTTGAGGAATTTGAACAACTGAATTCTCTGAAGAAGTATGCAACTTTTCTTCGAGGAACGCTACAAATGAGTTAAGTTGATGAGAACCTAGTTATTCAGCAGCTGACATGTGTACCTGTGAATAGAGTATAGTTGCGAGGAATTTGGAGAGGTCATATGCGTTCTCAGAAGGTTTTTCAAAATGAACAAGTTTGAGGAATTTGACCAGATGAGTCTTGAAGATTTTCACTAAGCGTTCTTTGTCTTAGGTTCCAGAGTTGTATAGATTGAAGCTCCACACAATTGAGGAATCTTGGAGAAAAATGATGCTTAGAGAAACGAATCAAGAACAGATGACTTTGTGAGGTGTTCAGTGTGTGAAGATATGAAGAAAAACACTTTTGAAGATTTTGTAGATAATCATTCGAATCAACAAGGGCAGTAAAAGTAACTTTTATTTACCCTGGACGAAGAACACGATGAACTAGAGTGAGGAGATGTGAAGTTCGTCTGTGCAGATCTTCCACGCCCTAACTTGGCGGAGGAAGAAGGCTACGGCGGCGGCAGAGTGAAGATGTTCGTGGTCGGCGTGAGGACGTCGGCGACGAGGTCGAGGCAGTGAAGCTCTTCCTCACCGGCGGCGATGAAGTAGCGGCGGCGCTAGGGTTTGAGAAGCTCGAGCTGGAGAGAGAGGTCGAGTGGAGTAAAAGAAGTGAGGAAGGGAAGGAGGGGTATTTATAGCCACGGTGAAAAACTGCTCGCCCGAAGAAATTGGACGAACGTGCCCCTGACCCTTCTCATTCGCATGACATGTGTCACCCATGTAGTGAGAGGTGGAGATCATGTTAGATCGTGGGTGAGTGGATAAGTGTATCGTGGGATGCGGAACGGTTTGAGCGGCAAAACCAAAAATTTCGATAAGATAGGTTTTAAAGTTCCGTTCGCAATTTCTTCAGCTGACAAGGACACAGTGAAGATTTTGAACAAGTTTCAAATAGAACGCACATGAAGAATTTGTGAACAGATTGGGTTGAGTATAGCATAGAGGGGAAGGGTCCGATCACATTCACTTAGCAGAAAACGAACTTGAAGAAAAAGCAATAAGTGAATGTTGTAGAGGACATAAACTTATATATATATAGCCAATGAAGAAAAACGACGGAAACAGTGAAGACAATGCAAAGTTGAAGAATATGAATAATTTAGGAATTTCAACTTTTGGTGGTGGCGTGACCCACCATATAAGAATGATGATTTCAGACACCGCATACAATTATCGTAGGGTTCTGAGAATCAAATTCTTCGTTAATTTCTTCACACTAAGAGTGTTATTGTTCATTGATTGAAGAAAAACGTTTCTTCAGGTGTTGCACATCTAAGTCATCAATTTTGCATAAGTGTTAGGATGAGTGTCCTTTTCATAGAACATTCGAAGATTCTAGGATATTTAGCTCACACCCCAACTTGCTAAATCTCTTCTCATCCAAGGGCTTTGTGAATATATCAGCTAGCTGTTCTTCAGTCTTCACATGCTCAATAGAAATGTCACCCTTCAACACATGATCACGAAGAAAATGATGACGAATCTGAATGTGCTTTGTCTTCGAGTGTTGAACTGGGTTGTGAGCAATCTTGATGGCACTCTCATTGTCACAGAAGAGAGGCACATTCTTCATGTTGACGCCGTAGTCCTTGAGAGTTTGCTTCATCCATAGCAATTGGGCATAGCAAGAACCAGCGGCAATGTACTCAGCTTCAGCAGTAGATAGTGATACGCAGTTCTGTTTCTTCGAGGACCAACAGACCAAAGATCGTCCGGGGAAATGACATGTACCAGATGTTGACTTGCGATCCACATGATCACCAGCATAGTCAGAGTCAGAATATCCAACAAGATCAAAAGCCGAGCCCTTGGGGTACCATAATCCAAGTGTTGGTGTGCGAGCTAGATATCGAAGAATATGCTTCACAACCTTATGGTGTGATTCCTTCGGTGCAGCTTGAAATCGGGCACACATGCAAACACTAAGCATTATATCTGGCCTAGATGCACATAAATATAATAAGGAACCTATCATGGAGCGGTATACCTTATGATCGAAGTCAATACCATTTTCATCAGTGCACAGATGGCCATTTGTGGGCATAGGAATTTTGACGCCTTTGCAATCTTGCATGCCGAATTTCCTCAGTACATCCTTCAGGTATTTCCTGAGATATGAATATGCCATTGTGTTGTTGACGAATTAGAAGACCTAAGAAGAATTTCAACTCTCCCATCCTAGACATTTGATATTCTTCACTCATCATATAGGCAAATTCATCACTATAACGTTGGCCAGTACAGCCAAATACAATATCATCAACATATACTTGGCACACAAACAATTCACCATCATAAGATTTAGTGAAAAGAGTAGGGTCGAGTGAACCGGGTTTGAAGCCTTTCTTCATGAAGAGTTCCTTCAAAGTATCATACCAAGCCCGTGGGGCCTGCTTGAGGCCATAGAGGGCCTTGTTGAGTCTGAAGACTTTGTCAGGATTCTTTGGATCTTCAAAACCTGGGGGTTGAGCAACATATACTTCTTCCTCAAGCTTACCATTGAGGAATGCACTTTTCACATCCATTTGATATAGAGTGATATCATGATGGTTAGCATAAGCAAGTAATATGCGAATAGCCTAAAGTCTAGCAACAGGTGCAAAAGTTTCATCGAAATCAATTCCTTCAACCTGTGTGTAGCCTTGAGCTACAAGTCGTGCCTTATTCCTCACCACAAGGCCATTTTCATCTTGCTTGTTGCAGTAGATCCACTTTGTGCCAATGATATTGTGCTTGCGAGGATCTGGACGTTTGACCAGTTCCCAGACATTGTTGAGCTCGAACTGATGTAATTCTTCTTGCATGGCCTGAATCCACTCAGGCTCTAGAAATGCTTCATCTACCTTAGTGGGCTCTGTAATAGAGACAAAAGCATACTGCCCACAAAAGTTAGACAAATGTGAAGCTTTTGAGCGTGTGAGAGGACCTGGCGCTTTGATGTCATTGATGATCTTTTCAACTTGCACTTCTTTTGCAATGCGAGGATGAGCTGGTTGTCGTTGAAGAGTTTGATCAGCGTTTTCTTCAGCACCATTTTCTTCAGCATTTTCTTTAGGTGCATTAGCTCGACGTTCTTCATGTTCTAGAATGAATTCTTCAGCAGATTCTTCAGTAGGAATGACATCCTCAGTAGCCTTGAACTTGATAGTTTCCTCAGGTGATGGTTCATCTATCACAGTAGGTAGGTGCTCTCTTTGCGAGCCATTAGTTTCATCGAACCGCACATCTACAGTTTCAACAACTTTGTGAAGAACGTTGTTGAAGACTCTGTAGGTGTGCGAGTCCTTTCCGTAACCAAGCATAAAACCTTCATGTGCTTTCGGTGCAAATTTTGAGTTGTGATGAGGATATCTAATCCAACATTTAGAACCGAAGACTTTGAAATAACTTACATTGGGTTTCTTATCAGTGAGGAGTTCATAGGCAGTCTTTTTGAAGAATTTGTGAAGATATACTCTGTTGATGATGTGGCATGCAGTATCAATTGCCTCAGTCCAGAAACGACGAGGCGTTTTGTATTCATCAAGCATAGTGCAAGCCATCTCAACAAGAGTCCTGTTCTTGCACTCCACGACGCCATTCTGCTGAGGAGTGTAAGGAGCAGATAACTCATGAGTGATACCAACTTCATCAAGATAGTCATCGAGACCAGAATTCTTGAACTCAGTGCCATTGTCACTTCTGATGTGCTTGATCTTCACACCAAAGTTGGTTGAAGCCCTCGAGGAAAATCGTTTGAAGACTTCCTGCACTTCATGTTTGTAAGTAACAAGGTGTACCCATGTGTAACGAGAATAATCATCAAAATTAACGAAGTCATATTGAGATGCTTCATTTGAGATAGCAGAATAATGATTAGGACCAAAGAGATCCATGTGAAGCAATTCAAATGGGCGAGTGGTGGTCATGATAGTCTTCGCTGGATGCATGGCCTTGGTCATCTTCCCAGCTTCACAGGCTCCGCATAGGTGATCCTTGAGGAATTTGACATTCTCGATGCCAATGACATGCTTCTTCTTTGCAAGCTTGTGCAAATTCCTCGTGCATGCATGACCAAGTCGTCGATGCCAGAGCCAGCCTTCTGAAGCTTTTGCAAGTAAGCACACGGCTGGTTGTGGTCCTGTAGAGAAATCAACAATATACAGGTCTCCTCTCCTAAAGCCTTCGAAGACTCTGGAATTGTCAGCTTCCATAACCACAACGCAACGGTACTTGCCGAAGACAACAACCATATCAAGATCACAAAGCATTGAGACAGACATAAGGTTGTATCCTAAGGACTCAACAAGCTTGACTTTGTCCATGTGTCGATCCTTTGTAATCGCAACCTTACCTAGACCCAATACCTGACTTTTGCCTTTGTCAGCAAAGATGATATGCTTCAGATGCGACGGAGATAATGGAGCATCCATCAATAGATTCTTGTCACCAGTCATGTGGTTTGTACATCCACTATCAAGGACCTACTTAGTGACTTTGGGTTGATCATCCTGCAGATGAATTAGTGCAGCTTACAAACTCATATACTTCATCAATGAAGAATATGACATCAATTCATTAGATCAATTTCATCAAGTAAAAGAACTAATAACGCAATATGAGGACGTGAGAAATGAAAGTTCATTTCTTCATGGTTAGCCTGCGTCCTTTCAGGCATGCTCAGGTCTTCAGAAAATTCTTCAGACGATTATGTGCGTCTGGAGACCTGACCCTGTAGAAGAGATTAGTTCTTTTTCTTCACCACACACATCTGAAGGGGTGGCAAAGAGTTCATCATTCTGTGAGCTCCATACGAAAAGGATGGCATGGAAGCTAGTCCATTTCGTCTCACATAAGAGGGGTTATAGTAAGCATAAGAGTATGCAGAGAAATTCTTCGAGGACTTATGGACATAATGATTTGAAGAATAATGCACATATCCATAATCCTTAGATCTTCCCTGCGAAACAGACGGGTTAGCACAATGATGTTCATATGAGGACTCTGCTCCATATGAGGAATTTGGTCCATATGAAGAATTTGATCTGGGGTTCCTATTCTTCACAGGTGGCGTCATGATGACATTCACCTGAAGATTATCAAGACATCTTTTGGGAACCCAGATTTTCTTCATAGGGGAGTCGTTCCTGCAGTTAGTGCCAATATATCTAGCAAATACTTCACCATTCTGATTTTTGAATAGCTTATAGTTGGAGTCAATTGACTCATCATCTACAAATCCAGATAAGTTAGATGGATCAGCTGGAGGTCCCTTTGCAGCAACCCATGTAGTTTTGGGGTACTGCTCGGGCTTCCAATATGTACCATCAGCATTGAGTTTGCTCTCAAAGGCGATATCCTCTTTCCTAGGGTTCCTGTTGAGGATCTGCTTTTTAAGCACATCACAAAGAGCCTGATGCCCTTTGAGGCTTTTGTACATGCCTATCGTGTACAATTCCTTCAGCCCTGCATCGTCAGTGATACTAGCAATGTCCTCAGATGAGGAATTAGTGATAGCAGAGGCATGTGAAGAATTTGAAACATTAGCAGCATTTGAATATTCAGGTGAAGAATTAGCAGATTCACGTTAAATGCACTTCAAGCATGGAGGAACAAATTCTTCCTGAGATGCGCTGATTTGTTGAGAAAGTAATGAATCGCGCTCCTTCTGAAGATCTTCATAACTCACTCTTAGCTTCTCAAGGTCTTGCTTTCTTTGAAGAAATTCATAAGAAAGCTTCTCATGATCCGATAAGAGAGTGTTATGTTGATCTTGAAGGGTGTCATACTTAGTATGAAGTCTCTGAAGACTTTCAGCCAAAGCTTTTGACCGATCCATTTCCTCACCCAACATATCATCGCTCTTATTTAGCATATAGTGAGCTTTTTCCAAAGCTCTTTGTTGTTTAGTAGCAAGGGAAGCAAGTTTGACATAGCTGGGTCCAAATTCATCACCAGATTCATCATCACTGGACTCGGATAGGTAGCATTCAGTTACCTCAGCATCTTTTGCCATAAGGCATGATGCAGAAGATGATGATTCTGGTTCGAATGTCATCGTTTTGAGAGATTCCTTGAAGTCCTCAAACCAAGGATCATGACAAGTTCGATGACCTTCATAGACCTCAGAGAGATGGTCCCAGATGAGCTTCGCATGATCGAGATGCATGATATTCCTGAACTGATTTTGTGACAGGCTGGAGCAGATGACATCCTTCACCGTGAGGTTGAGAAGAGTATACTTGCGAATGTCATCAGCATCCGCCACCTTGCACAGATCAGTCAAGCCAATCTCAGTGACGGTCCACAACTCGCTGTTCATAGCCATGAGGCGTTTCTTCATCATGGCCTCCCACTTGGGATACTCGTGACTGTCAAAGATGGGGCATGTCACCTTCGTCATACCTGCGGTCGACATAACTAAAACTCCAGGCGGTTGAACCAAAAGCACACAGAACAAGGGAGTACCTTGCTCTGATACCAATTGAAAGTGCGTTATATCAACTAAAGGGGGTGAATAGGCGATTTTTATGAAATTCTTCACTGAGGAATTTGCTGGTGAGGAAATTCCTTAGCGAAGAACTACTAGCAGCGGAATAAGTACACAAAAGTAAACACAATAGAATACAAGCATAGTCATCATGATGAAACGAAGACAGGCATAGAGTACAGGAAGCGTAATCACAGGATAACACAGGATGAAGACAAATAGACTGAAGAAATTGAACTGAGGAAATTGAGAAAGTCTTCAGTCAAAGTCTTCAAACACAGATATGAACAAACATACAACACATTTATGAGGAAATGAAAGAGTTGATGAAATAGAACCAGTAAGCTCGGTGAAGATAATGATTTGGTAGACCAGTTCCAACTGCTGTCTCAGTTGTACGTCTGGTTGGAGCGGATGAGTATTTAAACTCGAGGACACACAGTCCCGGACACCTAGTCAAGGACACTTAGTCCAAGACACCCAGTCCTCACCGTATTCTCCTTGAACTAAGTTCACACAGACCTCATCCAATCACTCGTGGTAAGTCTTCGGGGGACTTCCAAACCTTCACAAACTTGGTCACTCGACGATCCACAATTCCTCTTGGATGCTCTAGACCATGACGCCTAACCGTCTGGAAGAAGCACAGTCTTCAAAGGTAACAAGCATCGGATCCACTCAGGATCAACCTCTTCAGTGATGCTCAATCACTTGGGGTTTGTAGGTGTTTGGGTTTTGGGTTTTTGGTTTTTCCTCACTTGATGATTTTTGCTCAAAGTCCTCGGAGGATGGGTTGCTCTCAAATGACAAGTGTCAGTTTCTCTCGGAGCAGCCAACCAGCTAGTGGTTGTAGGGGGCGGCTATTTATAGCCTAGGGAGCAGCCCGACATGATAAGACATAAATGCCCTTCAATGATATGACCGTTAGGTGGATAGATATTTTGGGACAGCTGGCGCATAGCACAGCAACGGTCGTAATTTTGAGTAGTAAAATCCTCAGGGCTATCATGTTCCTCACTGTGTAGGCAATCCGCACTATTGAATTCCTAACTCCTCAGTCAGGACAAATTCCTCAGAGACCAGAAGAACTTCGTCTCTGTCACTGAAGAAATTGACTGAACTGTATGAGATTTCCAATGGCTTCACTCGAAGGTATTGGTAGGTGTAGGATTTTGAGTTGAGCATCACATGGAAATTTTTCCTAAGTATTTCCTCGACCCCCTTTAACAGTACGGTGTTTCCTATGACTCAAGAAAGAGAAAAACAAAACTATGAACACGAAAGTCTTCAAGCTTCATATTTCTCACATGAATATCAAGTCTTCACAGACACACCAATTTCTTCACTTTCAAAGTCTTCATGAAAGTCTTCAGAAATACCAAAATCTTCAGTCGAAGATATTCATTATTAGGGGTCGATTTTTCCTGTAAATATCAAACTCCTCATAGACTTATAGACCTGTGTACACTCACACATGCATTAGTCCCTTAACCTATAAGTCATCAATACACCAAAATCACTAAGGGGCACTAGATGCACTTACAGTTACTTACCCGAGATTCGATCGTCGGTATCTCAATACCTAGCTCAATCTCGTTACCGGCAAGTCTCTTTACTCATTCTGTAATGCATCATCCAACAACTAACTCATTAGTTACATTGCTTGCAAGGCTTATAGTGATGTGCATTACCGAGAGGGCCCAGAGATACCTCTCCGACAATCAGAGTGACAAATCCTAATCTTGATCTATGCCAACTCAAGAAGTACCATTGGAGACACCTGTAGAGCACCTTTATAATCACCCAGTTATGTTGTGACGTTTGGTAGCACACAAAGTGTTCCTCCGGTACTCGGGAGTTGCATAATCTCATAGTCATAGGAACATGTATAAGTCATGAAGAAAGCAATAGCAACATACTAAACGATCAAATGCTAAGCTAACGGAATGGGTCAAGTCAATCACATCATTCTCTAATGATGTGACCCCGTTAATCAAATGACAACTCATGTCTATGGCTAGGAAACTTAACCATCTTTGATTTAATGAGCTAGTCAGGTAGAGGCATACTAGTGACACTTTGTTTGTCTATGTATTCACACATGTACTAAGTTTCCGGTTAATACAATTCTAGCATGAATAATAAACATTTATCATGATGTTAGGAAATATAAATAACAACTTTATTATTGCCTCTAGGGCATATTTCCTTCAGTCTCCCACTTGCACTAGAGTCAATAATCTAGATTATACAATAATGATTCTAACACCCATGGAGTCTTGGTGATGATCATGTTTTGCTCGTGAGAGAGGCTTAGTCAACGGGTCTGCAACATACAGATCCGTATGTATCTTGCAAATCTCTATGTCTCCCTCCTTGACTTGATCGCGGATGGAATTGAAGCGTCTCTTGATGTGCTTGGTCCTTTTGTGAAATCTGGATTCCTTTGCGAACACAATTGCACCAGTATTGTCACAAAAGATTTTCATTGGACCCGATGTGCTAGGTATGACACCTAGATCGGATATGAACTCCTTCATCCAGACTCCTTCATTTGCTGCTTCCAAAGCAGCTATGTACTCCGCTTCACACATAGATCCCACCACAACGCTTTGCTTAGAACTACACCAACTAACAGCTCCACCTTTCAATAAAAACACGTATCCGGTTTGTGACTTAGAGTCATCCAGATCAATGTCAAAGCTTGCATCGACGTAACCATTTACGACGAGCTCTTTGTCACCTCCATAAACGAGAAACATATCCTTAGTCCTTTTCAGGTATTTCAGGATGTTCTTGACCGCTATCGAGTGATCCACTCCTAGATTACTTTGGTACCTCCCTGCTAAACTAATAGCAAGGCACACATCAGGTCTGGTACACAGCATTGCATACATGATAGAGCCTATGGCTGAAGCATAGGGAACACCTTTCATTTTCTCTCTATCTTCTGCAGTGGTTGGGCATTGAGTCTGACTCAACTTCACACCTTGTAACACAAGCAAGAACCCTTTCTTTGCTTGATCCATTTTGAACTACTTCAAAACTTTATCAAGGTATGTGCTTTGTGAAAGTCCAATTAAGCATCTTGATCTATCTCTATAGATCTTGATGCCCAATATATAAGCAGCTTCACCGAGGTCTTTCATTGAAAAACTCTTATTCAAGTATCCTTTTATGCTATCCAGAAATTCTATATCATTTCCAATCAACAATATGTCATCCACATATAATATTAGATATGCTATAGAGCTCCCAATCACTTTCTTGTAAATACAGGCTTCTCCAAAAGTCTGTATAAAACCATATGCTTTGATCACACTATCAAGACATTTATTCCAACTCCGAGACGCTTGCACCAGTCCATAGATGGATCGCTAGAGCTTGCATACTTTGTTAGCACCCTTTGGATCGATAAAACCTTCAGGTTGCATCATATATATAAAACTCTTCTTCCAGAAATCCATTCAAGAATGCAGTCTTTACATCCATTTGCCAAATTTCATAATCATAAAATGCGGCAATTGCTAACATGATTCAGACGGGCTTAAGCATCGCTACGGGTGAGAAGGTCTCATCGTAGTCAACTCCTTGAACTTGTCAAAAACCTTTCGCAACAAGTCGAGCTTTGTACACAGTAACATTACCGTCAGTGTCAGTCTTCTTCTTGAAGATCCATTTATTCTCGATGGCTTGCCGATCATCACGCAAGTCAACCAAAGTCCATTGTCGGTGTCAAAACCGGCGGATCTCGGGTAGGGGGTCCCGAACTGTGCGTCTAAGGCGGATGCTAATAGGAGGCTGGGGACACGATGTTTTCCCAGGTTCGGGCCCTCTTGGTAGAGGTAATACCCTACGTCCTGCTTGATTGTTCTTGATGATATGAGTATTACAAGAGTGGATCTACCACGAGATCGAAGAGGCTAAACCCTAGAAGCTAGCCTATGGTATGATTTCATGTTGTCCTACGGACTAAAACCCTCCGGTTTATATAGACACCGGAGGGGGCTAGGGTTACACAAGGTCGGTTACAAAGGAGGAGATATCCATATCCGTATTTCCTAGCTTGCCTTCCACGCCAAGTAGAGTCCCATCTGGACACGGGACGAAGTCTTCAATCTTGTATCTTCATAGTCCAACAGTCCGGCCAAAGGATATAGTCCGGCTGTCCGGAGACCCCCTAATCCAGGACTCCCTCAGTAGCCCTGAACCAGGCTTCAATGACGATGAGTCCAGCGCGCAGTGTGGTCTTCGGCATTGCAAGGCGGGTTCCTCCTCCGAATACATTATGGAAGAGTTTGAATACAAGGATAGTGTCCAACCCTACAAAATAAATTCCACATACCACCGTAGAGAGAATAATACTTCCACAAATCTAATATGCTGACACGTTTCGATAGTATGACATCATTCCATGGCCCGGTTATTATTCGAACCGCTTTTCTCAACCAGCTCCGCACATATCGCGAGGCAGTTTTCTTGATACGTCTTGTCAAAGCAGAGATCATGTTCCCCTTATCACGGGATTCTCATCAATACGGACGTGGGTAACCCAACTGCGCCATCAATTACGGCGCCTGGGGAATAAGCGGTTTTGCCAAGCAAGTGGGGAGACTCATCGCCTCCTCCGCCCTTATAAAGGGACAAAGATCTACTTTTTTCACCCACACCTTCTTCCTTCTCGCTTACCCACTCCCGCACACTCGAGCTCTAGAGCCCAAGCTCGCGTTCTTCTTCTCAAACCACTCCAAGCATGTCTGGAGCAGGAGGCAAGTGGATGGTCTCCTCCGTCACAGAGGAGAACATCAAAAAGTTATGGGAGGCCGGATACCTACCTGCGAATATCGCGCACGGGCTGTCGAATGCGGGACAGATCGTCCCAACGCCTGAACCCCATGAGAGGGTAGTTTTCCTTACCTATTTCGTCCGCGGACTGGGATTTCCTCTCCACTCATTTGTCTGCGGGCTCATGTTCTACTACAGGCTGGATTTCCATGATCTGGCCCCCCAACTTCATCCTCAACATCTCGGCGTTTGTCGTCGTGTGCGAGGCCTTCCTCCGCAACAGGCCCCACTTTGGCCTATGGCTAAAAATCTTCAATATCAAACCGAAGGTGGTGGGTGGCCAGCAAGCAGAATGCTGAGGCGCCATGGTGGGAAAGATGCCTAATGTCACCTGGCTCGAGGGCACCTACGTGGATACCATAAAGGGGTGGCAATCGGGGTGGTTCTACAGCACCAAGCCATGCGACTCCAACTGGGTGGCGGCCCCCAAATTTCGATCCGGAATCCCCAGGCGGCTCACCTCCTGGAAGAAAAAGGGCATGTCCCGGGGTTCTCTGGTAGAGCTGACCGGACTCCAGACCTGCATCCAGAACATGACGAATAAGAAAATCAAGCTCGTTAACATGGTCCAGGTTATGCTCTTCCGCCGGATCCTTCCGTGCCAACAACGGGCATTTGTTTTGTGGGAGTTCAACTCGGCCCAGCACCAGACGCTGCGAGAGCTCTACGGCACGACGCACGAGGACCTCTGGAAGGTGCTGTTCAAGGGCGCCGAGATGCCTCCCTCCCTGACCGTGGACCACGGACTCAGCGCAAAGCGCCGCGCCCATCCGGTAGGCTTTTATATCACTCAAGGTATTTATGTACCCTGGCTTGGTTATGTGCTGGATCTAAGCTTTTTATGTCATTAACAGGACTGGATAAAGATAGCGGAGCAGCTTGATTGCCCAGCCCGCCTGCCCGAAGATCCGGCAAATGCTCTTCTGACGAAGATGCTGACCTCGGCACCTTACGAGGTGCCGGAAAAGACGGCCAAGAAAAAGGCCGCGGGGCCCCGAAAGGGTCTCCGGCGCAAGATGGTTCTGTCGGACTCATCATCCGATGAGTCCGACGCGCACTCCTCCCATGGAAACGAGGAGGAGGAGAAAAGTTCTCCCCCCCCCCCAGCTGGGGGAGACAAGAAAAGGATGGCCGACCCATCCGGGGATGCCATGACGGCCGCCAACAGCGGCGACGAGTGGCTACCCAGGGACAAGCCCCTGGCAAAATCATAAGTGTCCAGACACCATAGTACTTCGTGGTATGTTTTATTGTACTGCCTTTGCTTATGCCGAACCTGATCATGTAGTCCGGCCCGAGCTCGTCTCGACGTACCCTCGTCGAGCGGCTCTTTAAGCACGTCGGATATGAACAGCGGTTCTCCTCCGACGGCTTCCACCCCCCGCCCTACACACAACGCCGAGGTGGTGTCTCAAAAGGCACCGACCCAAGGGGAGGCGGTCCTGGGGGCGCCTCACGGCGACCTCCCGGACCCTGGGACCAAGGGAGCGAGGCTCCTACGGGCTTCGAGTTTGGGCCCCAGCCGGACACTACGCCGAATCCTTCAATGGTTCCGGACTCTGGCAGGCGGTCCCCCATTAAGGGGGGCCAACCATCCATGCCGGTGTCCTCTGTCCAACCAGAGGCACCGGACAACTTGCTGGAAGTGCTTCATAGCACTTCCATCGATGAAGAACACTGCACTATCATGAGTGCGGTGGTTAAGAAGGTTCAGTCCGCCAAGAACGGACTGACCGAAGCTTGCGCCAGCCTCCTAACAGGCTTTGAGGTAAGCATTCAAAATATAAAAATATTACCGCATAGATAGTAGCCCCTGATGCTCTGTTCGGCGTTCGCGAAGAAAAGCCGAATAGAGTATCGAATGATAACTCAGGAGTCTAATTAGAGTATGTCTATGTGTATGTGCGGGCTTCCCTGCTGGCCGCTGTCGCACGTACTGCGGAGGTCTGTGTGCTGAAGCAGGCCCTGAAGCGGACCGAGGACGAGCTCGGCCTTACCAAGGGGCAGCTCGAAGAGAGCAAAGGTAAGATATACCCCAGTTTATATAGGTAAAAAGAAGTTCGGTGTAAAGTAATAGGATCATCATGAATTTGTTAGGGACCATGACCGAGGTGGAGACCCTGAGGAAGGCGTTGTCCGCGGCCGAAGACAAAGCGGCCAAAGAACATATTGAGCGGGAGAAACAAGAAGCCCGAGTGGGCGAGGTGCAGCAAGAGCTCGAGGCTCTCGCCAAAAAGCACGAGTCCTTGGAGCTTGACTCCAAGACATGGGAGTCCGAGCTCACACAGGCGCTTGAAAGCATCCGGAGCACCAAGGCCGAAGCCCACAAGGCCCTCCAGGAGATTGATGCGGCAAAGAAGATAGCAGCGGGTAAGGCATTCAATATGCAAAGCAAGCATGTGAACGAGACTTTCCTTTTTCTTACCCGAGTTCGGAGCTCTCCAGGAGCGTTTGCAGATCTTCCCCGCAGCGTGCTGGATGCCGCAGAGTTTTACCGGGCTGAGGAGGGGAGCTCAGCGGAGAAGTTGTTCTGGTCTCAGTATACTGGGACCGAACACCCCGTGTCCTTGAGCGACCAGCTGAAGCGGTTGGTCGAACTTCACAAGGTGGCCGAACAGGCCATGAGGGGCCTTATAGTCCGGATGTGGACTGGCGAGCCCCTGTCCTGCAGCTACTTTGGTTTGGTGAGGCGGCTGGTGGAAGCCTGCCCACGGCTTGAAGTCATCAAGCGATCCGTCTGCATCAAAGGTGCACATAGAGCTATTGCCCGGGCGAAGGTGCACTGGGCGAAGCTGGACGCCGTGAAGCTTGTGAAGGAGGGGCCGCCAGAGGGCAAGGAGCATCGCCGCCCCGAGAATTACCATGAGAGCGTCCTAAAGGGTTCCCTCTTAGTGGCAGATGAGTGTGCCAAGGATGTAATTTTGGAATGAACATGCCCATGTGATCCTGTAATATGAAACGAGTTCTTTTGCGCCATGCGACGCTTTCTTAATTTAAAATATTACCTTCTGTGCGGACGTTTATAAAATCTAAGAGTTGGCCAGTCGTCGGCTTCTGCCCCCATGTAACTAGTATTGGGGTGTTCGCGGTAAATCTGAACACTCTTTACCACAATTTTGTGTCCTTCAAGGGAGGTGCTCAGCGCAACGAACCAGGCAATTAGACTATAATGCTTTAACACTCTCACTTAGCCATAGAAGTCTATGATTTTAAATTTTTGGCGAAGCCCCTAGTATTCGGAAGGCCTAATTTGGGGCGCTATACACGCCTAAGCCGGACAAGGCCAACTCCTCGCCTGAAGCAGAAAAGGTCTTTAAGGACTTTAGACCTGTCGAACAGCGACCAGTCTCTCGCCTTATCATGACAGTCAGTTTTTGGCTTTCTCTACTGAGGTGCTCATCCGGAAAAACTGGGACACAATCACAGTAGTTCTCCCACTGCTACCTTAGCCGATATAGCAGAACGTAAGGTACCAAAGAATGGGAGCCGAGCAACCCAACATTTGACCCAAGACATGATTCGGAGCTGATGCATATAATGCTATAAGTTGGGGGTCCCGCACTATCGAAAATGTTCGGACTTCTTGCACCGTATTACGGGGTAAACGAGAGCCCCTAGCGTACTGACCGTACCCGAGCGTGCAGGTGCGGAATGTCGTAAATGGACATATAAGATAAAGAGAAAAACTTAAATAATGCAATGACAGATTAATAATATGCATTGTTATTTGAATAATACGTCGAAGTGTACTGGTACAAGTAGTGCAACAAGCTGAAAGTAGGACAATTCGAAATGTCCCATCCAAGGAGAGCTATGCATAAAGAGTGAAAACCAGGTATATCAAGTATTACTAGAGACCACCTGGCGGTTCCCGTGTTCATCTTAGCTTCTTGCCGCCTCGGTTGTTGCTTCCGAAATGTGTGCGGTAGTCGTACTGCCGGAAAGGCCTTCCGAAGAGTTAGGCCCTGAAAGAGAAAAGGAATGTCGGTATACAACCCCTGGTGTGGTTAAGCCACAATGCGGGGCGTGTCCTGATTGTGCCCCCGCCTATGTCCATGGTATTTTCAATGCGTAGTTATGTTTGCGCACGGGGACTGGGATGGGGGCTGAATTGCTAGGCGAGCGAAGATCGCACCAGGCGATCCTATTGCAGATTATTCCGGACTCGCTTGAAGGTGTCCGGGGGCTGTAACACCAAATGAGTGGTCTGTCTGAATAGGTTGCTTTGTGCCTCTACTGCAAGGGTTGCAGTGTGCTCTTCCGTATCGAGCGAGCATTCTGTGTTTCCATTTACTGTTATGACCCCGTGAGGACCTTACATCTTGAGATTGAGGTATGCGTAATGCGGCACTGCATTGAATTTTGCAAATGATGTCCGTCCGAGCAGTGCATGATAGCCACTGCGAAATGGGACGATGTCGAAGATTAACTCTTCGCTTCAGAAGTTATCCGGTGATCCGAAGACCACTTCCAGTGTGATTGAGTGTGTGCAATGGGCCTCTACACCTGGGATGACACCTTTAAAGGTGGTTTTGCTAGGTTTGATCCTTGAGGGATCGATACCCATTTTTCGCACTGTATCCTGATAAAGCAGGTTCAGGCTGCTGGCGCCGTCCATAAGGACTCAAGTGAGATGAAATCCGTCAATGATGGGGTCTAGGACCAGTGCGTCAGATCCACCATGACGGATGCTAGTGGGGTGGTCCCTGCGATCGAAGGTGATCGGACAAGCAGAGCATGGGTTGAACTTCGGGGCGACGGGCTCCATCGCGTAGACGTCCCTTAGTGCACGCTTCCGCTCCCTCTTGGGAATGTGGGTTGCGTATATCATGCTTACTATCTTTACTTGTGGGGGAAACCCCTTCTGTCCCCCTGGGTTTGGTGGCCGGGGCTCCTCCTCGTCATCGCTATGCAGCCCCTTGTCCTTGTTTTCAGCATTTAACTTGCCGGCCTGCTTGAACACCCAGCATTCTCTGTTGGTGTGGTTGGCTGGCTTTTCAGGGGTGCCGTGGATTTGACACGAGCGATCCAGTATGCGATCCAAACTGGACGGAGCCGGAGTATTTCTTTTGAATGGCTTTTTCCGCTGACCGGATCTAGAGCCTTTGAATCCGGCGTTGACTGCCGTATCTTCGGTGTTGTCGCCGTTATTGCGGCGCTTTGGCCTATTACGACGCTGCCTACCGTTAACGTCTTTGGTATCAGACGTATCCGGATTCCTTGATGTGTTGTTGCTGTGAGCAAACCAGCTGTCCTCACCCGCGCAAAAGCGGGTCATGAGTGTTGTGAGGGCTGCCATAGATTTCGGCTTCTCCTGGCCGAGGTGGAGGGCGGTCCACTAGTCGCAGATGTTATGTTTGAATGCTGCTAGGGCTTCTACATATGGACAGTCTACAATTTGATTTTTCTTGGTCAGGACCGTGTCCAGAATTTTCTGGCCGATTCACCTGGCTACTGGGTTATGTGGCTCAAGTCATCAGCATCCGGTGGCCGCACATAAGTGCCCTGGAAGTTGTCAAGAAATGCATCTTCCAAATCCTCCCAACTACCGACGGAATCTGCTGGCAAGCTATTCAGCCAATGCAGAGCTGGTCCTTTGAGTTTCACTGGGAGGTACTTGATGGCATGTAGATCGTCACCGCGAGCCATGTGGATGTGAAGGAGGAAATCCTGAATCCATACAGTGGGATCTGTTGTGCCGTCATATGATTCGATATTTACGGGTTTAAAACCCTCCGGGAATTCATGATTCATGACTTCATCAGTGGAGCATAAGGGGTGTGCGGTGCCTCTGTGCCGTGCTATATCCCGACGTAGTTCGTATGAGTCTTGTCTGCTGTATTCGGCCCGACCGGATTTTACTCTTGGTGTATCCGACGCGAGGATCATCATCCCGTGTGGGCGCACGTGTTCGTGTCCCGTATATTGACCTTGCGATTTTTGCCTTGCTATCCAAGATGTCTCGCGGGTCCTCTGTGTTTCCCCAGGCCTTAGTATCTTTGACTGAGTGGCGACGGGGTGCGAGCTGAACTTTGGGCTGAAACGCCTCTCTAGCTTGGCCGCGTAGTGGCCGGTCAGCCACATTGTACACTAGTGAATGAGGTTTGAATGCTTCCTCCTCGAGGTGAGGTAGCAACCTGCTTTTGGGTAACTCTTGGACGGGCGCTCGAGTTCATGCTCATTGGCCGCAAGGACTTTGGTCAACATGTCTGCTAGCAAGTCTTGATCAGCTTGGAGCTGTTGCTGTTTCTTCTTTAGGCAATTTTCCGTGGCCATAAGCCGACGCTTGAAGCACTCTTGCTCGACGGGGTCCTCAGGCACGATAAATTCGTCGTCGCCGAGGCTCGCCTCGTCTTCGGAGAGAGGCATGTAATAGTCCTCCTCTGGTTTTCCATCTGTTGCCTGCTATGGAGGGCTAACTTGTTCGTCCTCTAGCTCTTCGCCGTGCTGGAGGGGATTGTTGTTGTCTTCGGCGCTATCCGGAGTGTTATTATCTCCTATGCCGGTATCACTGCTCTTACTGTGGCAGTACTTAGAGCGGCGCCACTGACGTCAGCGCTTGGGTTGCTTCCTGGAGGGGTCATCCTCCGCTTTCTCCTCGCCATTGGCTTCTTTGGGGTGTCCACCATATATATATATATATATATATATATATATATATATATATATATATATATATATATATATATCATATGATGAGGTGGCGGTCCAGTGCCCCGAGGGCGGTGGATCCTGTTCATCTCCGGCTTCGTCGTCCATACCGTTGAAGTCTTTGGAGCCGAAGTCAAGCATGTCGGTTAAGTCGTCGACAGTGGCTACTAAGTGGGTGCTGGGTGGGCAGCGAATTTCCTCGTTGTCCGCATCCCATTCTAGCTAGACATAGTTCGACCAAGGTTCTCCTAACAGGGAGAGAGACCTTGATGAATTTAGCACATCTCCAAAAGGTGAGTGCAGAAAGATATCCGTGGAGGTGAACTCCATGATCGGCGCCCAGTCGGACTCGACGGGCACGGATACGAGCGGCTCGGAGTCCGTGGCCGAGGATGAATCCAGTGGTTCGGCAACACGGCTCTCGTAAGGGGTGAAGTCAGTATCCGGCTCTATCGCTACTGAGAGTGTGGCCTCCATGGCGGGGTCCATCCCTCTACTCTCGGATGGCGCGACTTGCTCCAGATTAAAGGCCAGAGTAGCTGCGGATGCGATCTCCCGAACATTGTCCGACGGTAGAGTTACGTCTTGCTCGTCCTGACTGCACGGCGTGTCCGGCATGGGCTCGAATCTGTCGATGATCAAGTCTCCGTGAATATCGGTCGTGTAGTTCAAGTTTCCAAATCTGAACTGATGGCCAGGGGTGTAGCTCTCAATCTGCTCCTGATGGCCAAGCGAATTGGCCCGTAGTGCGAAGCCGCCGAATATGAAGATCTGTCCGCGGAGGAAAGCCTCACCCTGGACCGCATCACTAGCGATGATCAAAGGAGCCATCGAGCCTTATGGTGACGACACAGTGGAACTCTCAATGAAAGCACCAATGTCGGTGTCAAAACCGGCGGATCTCGGGTAGGGGGTCCCGAACTGTGCGTCTAAGGCGGATGGTAACATGAGGCAGGGGACACGATGTCTACCCAGGTTCGGGCCCTCTTGGTAGAGGTAATACCCTACGTCCTGCTTGATTGTCCTTGATGATATGAGTATTACAAGAGTTGATCTACCATGAGATCAAAGAGGCTAAACCCTAGAAGCTAGCCTATGGTATGATTGTATGTTGTCCTACGGACTAAAACCCTCCGGTTTATATGGAAACCGGAGGGGGGCTAGGGTTACACAAGGTCGGTTAGAAAGGAGGAGATATCCATATCCGTATTGCCTAGCTTGCCTTCCACGCCAAGTAGAGTCCCATCCGGACACGGGACAAAGTCTTCAATCTTGTATCTTCATAGTGCAACAGTCCGGCCAAAGGATATAGTCCGGCTGTCTGAAGACCCCCTAATCCAGGACTCCCTCATCCATACTTTGTTCTCATACATGGATCCCATCTCACGTTTCATGGCCTCAAGCCATTTTACGGAATCTGGGCTCATCATTGCTTCCTCATAGTTCGTAGGTTCGTCATGGTCATGTAACATGACCTCCAGAACAGGATTACCATACCACTCTGTCGGTGTACAAAAGTAGGGGCTCTTCTTTTGACCCCTTTACTTGTGCACGGGCAGTCAGAGCCGTGCACCATGGCCACACTTAGTAGGGAAGAGGAGGGAAGCTAGAGAGAAGCCGAAGCATGAGACAACCAAGGCAACGCTAAGACCAGAAGCGCAGGAGAGCAACAGGGCAAGGTGGAATCCCTCGGCAAGATCCTTGCCGAGGCAGCCTCCGCAGCCCCGGCAAGAGCCTTGCCGGGGCAACTTGCCCGATGCCAGCGGAGCAAGCCACCCTTGAGCCCACAGGCTCCAACCCAACCAACTACATTGGAACCAAGGCTTGGGAGGCGCCTCTATGGTGGCATGCAAATCTTTGTCAAGATTATAAACATGTGAGATCAGATGAGGACCAGAAGACGGTGACCCTCGGCAGGATCCTAGCCGAGGAAATCCACAAGACCCCCGGCAAGACCCTCGCAGGGGATGACTGCAACGCCACGGCAAGACCCTTGCCGAGGGCATCTGCAGGGCCACTGCCAGGCCCGCGCCAGCCAAGACTCCACCATCGTCCCAAAGCAGTTGGTAGCTCAACCAGCTGAGCAGGCACCTGCGTGGCGACGGGCGGCCTTTACATCGACTCAGCAAGCACCTGCGTGGCGGCATGCGACCCTTCATGAAGGCTCCACCACCGCGCCAGCCTAGTAGCCAGCCAACGTGGCGCCGCGATGCCTCATCAGCTCGAACGCGTGTTGAGGCCGAGCGAGGCGGCGATGGCTGGGACGTGCTTCCCTGGCGTCCCCGATAAAGCAAGGGGGCACGACGGTGGCGCATTAAATGTGTTTGTCTGACGGTCCCATAGGATAGGCTTATCGACTGTAGACCTTTCCACCTCCTGTGTGCCACTGTGGCAACCCCCTTTTTCCTATAAAAGGAGGCCCGAGGCGATTAGGTGGGGGATTCGGCTCATTTGGGCAAGTTGCACCCCGTAGCTAGCTCAAGAACACAAGAACACTCAAATACATCCACCAAAGAAGGACTAGGGTATTGCGCATCTTCGTGGCCCGAACCTGGGTAAACGTTCTGTGTCCTTCCTGTCAGACCCGCTCTTTGCACAACCTCGCGCTCGCCAACCGTAGAAGGGATCCCAGTGACCCCATAAGTGTCGTTTCCACCGACATCTTTGGCGCGCCAGGTAGGGGGGTGCAGTTGTGAAAATCCAGTCTGGCAGTTAGCCTAGCGGTGCTTCATCGTCATGGCTCCCAAGAAGAAGGCGGCCACGGCGGTTAGTTCGTCGGGAGCCGGACGGCCCGTGCCGGTGTGGGCAAGCAGCGGGCCAGTCACGGACAGGACCCGAGGCGCGGCCCGCGAGCACCAACATCGCTCTGGCAGTCAAAGCCTGGCGAGCGGCGTCGTTCGTGCGCAAGACGACGGGCCGCACGCCGCAAAATCCAGAGATGGAGTTGGCCCCCCCGCAGGCGGCGCGGGGCCCTCCAAGGGCATCGCCATGCCACCCACGAGTGGAGCGGCGACCTCCAAGACGCCCACCCTGGCGCCCACGGCGTGCTCTTCCCAGGTTTTGCGCGACGAGCAGCGTCACCACGCCGGTGACCCTGGACACCGCCGTGGGAAGAGTCATGTGCGTCATTTGTGAGACGAAGGAGGCCAACATGCCCGCTGAAGTGCTGGCAAAAATGGCACACAGCCGCCGGGTCGTGACAGAGCTCCTTCTAATATGGTTAGGAGTCGAAGCGCACCACGGTTCACGCAGCTTTCGCCACCACCCACGCCAGCAGAAGCTTTAGCGCGCGCGCAGCTGCTCCTCGACTTCCCTCCTGCTGCGGAGAAGCTCAATGAGTGGAGAGCCACTATCCGGAGCCTCGTCGGTGTCGCCAACAAAGACGAGCCACGGCCGGCTGGGCCCTCAGTCCGGTGCTCCATCGAGCCACTGCACGCCAGTGGTGGAGGAGCCGGAGGCGCCGCGTCCATGGTGCACTCTCCTCCTCCACGCCAGCCATCGTGGATATCGGTCCATCGTGATGACGCTTGTGATAACATTTCCATAGCGTCGTCCCATCCACGGACCCACCACGACCAATGCCAGGTTCTTCAGGAGCGAGCCCATGAAGACGCTCGAACCACCATCGAGCACCGGCGCGATACACGCTACCAGTCAGATAGGCGGGCGGGGCCCGCCATGGACCGCCTAGCGCCAGGAGGCTCCGGTGGCCTACCTTATGAGGTGGGTTGCCCCGCCTTTACCCGTGAGCTGCGGGAGTTCCAGTGGCCGTCCCACTGCACGTTCAAGCCCGATGTCGGCGAGAAGTACAATGGCAAGACTCACCCGTCGGAGTTCCTCAGCATCTACACCATCGCGATGCAAGCCGCTAGGGCTCGCGATGATAAGGTGCTTGCCAATTACTTCCTATTGGCCCTGAAACCCAATATCATGTCTTGGTTGATGCACTTGCCGGCGGATTCCATTTCTTCTTGGTCGGACCTGTGTCATGAGTTCGTTGGTGCCTTCACTGGAGGCCACCAAGCTCATGGCCAGGCGAGTGCTTTGCATATCATTCCCCAGAAGGAAGGTGAAAATCTATGCAAGTACATACATAGGTTCAGCCGAGTGCAATACAACATCCCAGATGTTCTCCCTGCCGTCGTGATCAGCGCATTCCATCAGAATGTGCGCAACAGCAATATGCGTGAAGAGCTGGCAATGAACAGGGTCAAGGATGTGCGGAGCTTTACGTTCGGGCCGATAGATGCACTCGGGAAGAAGAGGGGAGGAAGTACCCTGGCGAAGACGCCGGCGCGGAAATTGACTCTACCGACGAAGACACCGCTGCCTCGACGAAGAAGGGTCGGCGTCGCAACAGGAAGCACAAAGGCAAGACCGTGCTTGCCGTCAAGGGATCCGACGACACCGGTGCCGCCAAGAAGGCCAAGGAAGACGACCCCGACAAGGAGATTGCCGGGTGTGCCGCTTGCCGGGCCTTGGCGGCCGCCGACAAGCCAGGGGGCTCCGACAAGTAGTACTGCAAGATACACCGCACCAAAGGCCACGACCTCCAGAACTGCCGACAAGTCGAGCTGCTTGCTGAAAAGCAAAAAGCCGAGTATGAGAGGCGGGACAAGGAGAAGGGCCAAGATGGCGCTGAAGGATCCGACAAGAAGCATGGCGGCCAAGGAGGTCGCTGCAGCAAGGATAACCAGCAAGAGAGGCCCGCTCGGGGCCGCAACAAGAAGCAAGAAGACGATGATCATGACGAGGACGACGAGTCCGACAAGCTTGAGTTCCAGAAGGCTACGGAGGCCATGTGCATGGATGGTGGCGCCTCGCTGCATACTTCTCACCGCCTGCTCAAACAGTGGGCGCGTGAGATCACAGCAGCGGAGCCCTCGTTCGACGCTCAGAAGCTGTCGGCATTCTGGGAAAGGGGGTCCCCAGACTTGCCTGCCTGCGGCCTGCGGCGTGGCTCAAAGGAGGGCCCAGCGCGGCCCATCTTTAGCAACACAAACCCAAGACCCTCGCGAGGGGCCAAGCCTCGCGGGGCGGATGACACGGAGCTTCCTCAGGCGCGGCCTCGTCAGGCTGGCTCACGAGGAGGCGGAGAGATCAAGGCGGGGTACCTCACGAGGTGCCCATGACGCAAGCCATGACGACCAAGGGTGCCAGGCGGGTGCCAGCCCACACAGTGTCCTCCTTTCCTCTTTGGTGCAAAGGGGGCAAGCGCAGCCGCGGAGTACCGAGGCATCAGGCAAAGGTTGCCATTTCGGTGCAACGAGACCAAGACCAGGAGGACTACGAGACGGAGATCACCGTGGAGCCCAAGACGGCGTCATCACCAGAGCTTTGCGCAGGCGAAGACTACTTTTGTCAGGGTAGCTAGTACTAGCTGTCCCCCTTCAAATTAGCCCGCCATTCTTGGCTCCCTTCCCGCTCGATATTTGGGAAGAGGACTAGGGCCTCTATAAATAGGACTAGCCACCCACAGAGCAAAGAGGGCAGAGGGTCAAGGATCAGAGAGAGACCGAAGGGCAAAATAAAGAGAGAGAGAGAGGGGGTGACTGAGCTCCTCCCAGCAGTTCATCGCCCCAGCCAAGAACAGACCCTCACGAGGCTTTTCTTCCTTGTATAGTTCATCATCACCAGCCCAAGAGGCAATCCACCACACCACACACTGGAGTAGGGTATTACACCACAACGGTGGCCCGAACCAGTATAAACCCTGTGTCTCTTGTGTTGTTCTTTCCTTAGTTTAGATCCTAGCAAGGCGGAGGGGTGCAGGCAGGTAGGAGGCAAAATCTTCGTGCGCACCCTAGTGTTCGAACCTCAAGGGTCTGCCGAAACCTGAAATCTGACATTTGGCGCGCCAGGTAGGGGTGCGCCAGGATTCGTCTTCCACCACCCCGTTCTCCTCTGACCATCACGCCCATGTCTGACGCCCGTCGGGCCCGCGCCGAGCGCCGGGCCGCACTCGCTTCCCGCGTTGCCCAGACGGCCCCTGTCGGTGGGTGTCCTCGCCATTCCCAGTCACCTGCCGTCAACGCCGCCATCGGCACGGAGGGGGACGAGCGGCAAGCATCGTCCCAGCATCCGTCTGTGCGGCAAGACGGCCGCACCGCAACTCACTCGCTCACCCCAGCTGGTTCTTCGTCATGCGCGCTCCGCGCGCCCATGGAGGCTCGAGCTACACTCATCGCGGCGAACGAGCTCCTGCGCTATCATCCCATCGACGACGTCTATGAAGAATGGCTCGACCGCGTTGCCGAGCTCGTCCGCGCCGCAGGGGGCTCTCCTGCGTCGTCCGTTCCGCTGCACCGCACCCGCCCCGCACGGGCAATGAAGCTCCGGCGGCGCCCCGACCGCCTCCTCCTCAGGAAGGCGCCATGGATCCAAGGCGCGTGGCCCCTGGGCGGAACCCGCTCCGTCAGGCGCCAGCGCAGCAAGAGCAGAGCTGTCAAGAAGTCCCTCGCCCGCAAGAAGCTGCCCGGGCGCTCCCTGCTCCAGCACGTCGTGACCATGCTCCTGCTCCCGCGCGTCAAGACCCCGCGCTGCTCCCAGCTGCAGCGCGTGGGGACATGCAAGACCAAGATCCCCGTCATCCAAGGCCTCCCGTGGCCACAGCAGGCTGCCGCGCCTTCACCGCCAAGCTACGCAGCGTCGCGTGGCCCGGCAAGTTCAAGCCAGACTTGCCTCCTTGCTACGACGGCACGGATGACCCTGCAGAGTTCCTCTAGCTCTACGAGCTAGGCATCGAAGCTGCCAACGGAGACGAGAAGGTCATGGCGAACTGGTTCCCCATGGCACTCAAGGACGGGGCTCGCACCTGGCTCCTGAACTTGGCTCCAGGCACAATCTCCTCCAGGGATGAGATGCGCACCCGCTTCATCGCCAACTTCCAAGGCACTCGCGACCGGCCACCCGCCGTAAGCGACATGCATCGCACCAAGCAACAGCCCGGGGAGATCCTGCAGAAGTACATCCAGCGCTTCAACAACGTGCGCCTCAAGATTCCCAAGGTGACTGAGGAGGCCATCATCTCGGCCTTCTCCGACGGCGTGCGCGACGTCAAGATGAAGGAGGAGCTGGCGATGCATGAAGACCTGTGCACTTCCTTGGAACTGTTCAACCTGGCAACCAAGTGCGCCAGGGCCAACGAAGGGTGCCTCTCCCTCCTCGAGCTGCCTGCTGCAGACCCAGAAGAGAAGAAGCCCAAGGCCAAGGATGTGAAGCGCAAGGGGGCTGCCGTGCTCGCGGCAGAACCAGACACCAAGCGGGGCAGAGATCAGCCCGAACCTTCCAAGGGCAGCTGGTACTGTGTGTACCACGACCTCCACACCCACAACACCAACGAATGTCAAGAGCTCCGAGCCGTGCGAGAAGGAAGGATCGGCCGTCGCCCTGACCACAGTGACTGGGGCTATGGTCGAGGAGGAGGAAGGAACACAAGACGCTGGGAAGACCGTGTCCCGCGCCAAGGGTGTCGCGATCAACCTCGCAAGGATCGCTGGCAAGACCCGCCTCGCGAGGGAGACTGGAGGGATCAGCCTCGTGAGGATCGCCCGCAAGGCAACGTAGGCCTCCCACCGCTGCCTCCGCAGCCAAGGAGAAACGAGGAACGCCACCAGGACGAGGGGGCTGGGGGCTTCCAGGAGCCGCGCGCGATCGCCTGCATCCTGGGCGGGGCACAAGCCCCAGCCTCTCAGCGCATCTTCAAGTAGTTCGCCCGTGAAGTGAACGC
Source organism: Triticum aestivum (assembly GCF_018294505.1). Classification (NCBI taxonomy): domain Eukaryota; kingdom Viridiplantae; phylum Streptophyta; class Magnoliopsida; order Poales; family Poaceae; genus Triticum; species Triticum aestivum. Next base: position 253,285,599 of record NC_057812.1, read on the forward strand.
AGTCCTCCCCAGGCTCGAAGCCACGCGCCCTCTCAGGTGGTCGGTGTGCACCATCACGTTCAGCTCAGCAGATCAGCTCAAGTGTGCGGCTATAGCCGGAGTTCTCCCGATGCTTTGCTCCCCGATCATCAGCAACGTGGTGGTCACCAAGACCCTCATCGATGGCAGGGCAGGGCTCAACGTCCTGTCCGTGGAAACATTCAACAACCTCCAAGTGCCCTACAGCCAGCTTCAGCCAACCAAGCCTTTCTCCGGTATCACCGACGGCTCCACGGTCCCGATTGTGCAGGTCCGCCTCCCTGTCACCTTCGGGGCACGCAACAACTACCGCATCGAGCTCATCGACTTCGACGTTGCTCACATTCGCCTGCCGTACAATGCCATCCTTGGGTACCCAGCGCTGGCCAAGTTCATGGCCGTAACTCACCACGGCTACAACGTCCTCAAGATGCCAGGAAGCGGCGGAGTCATCACAGTGCCATGTGAAGAGAAGGACGCGGTGTGTTCCCTGGAACGAGCCTTTCAGGCCGCGTCACTGGAAGACCCGGATCATGGAAGCAGGAGGCCTCCCGAGACCGCCCCTAAGAAGAAGAAGACATCGTCCGGCCCGACCAATCAGAAGGCAGGCCCCTCTGGGCCCGCGCCTGCCCAGGGGGAACCTCCTTCCATCGCATAGGAAAGTGCACCCGGCGCCCTCCTCAGGCAGGGCTCGAGGGCTGGACCAGCGCCGCCCGAATCGAAGCGTCGGAGCGAACCCATCCTGAAGCCAGCTCCAAGCGCCCGGCCACCAGGCGGGGTTCGGCGCCAAGAAGATCCTGATGCAGTCGGTCCAGCTCAGCAACAGCACGATCCAGAACGGCAGAAGGAGCCGGAGAGACAGCAGCCGGTGGAGTAGGAGGAGAAGGCGGCAGCGCGGCCGCAGCACCATGAGGCGGAGTCTGCCGTGCCTCGACAGCTGAAGTGGCGGCGGCAGGCAAGAGCACCTCGGGAGCCACTTGGGCCGTGGGGGCTGAGCTCGCCCCAGCCGGCTCAGCCAGGCCTCGCGAGGACGACCGGGCAGGAGAAGCATGTGCGTCGCGGTCACCCTCCTTCGCAGGAAGAAGCGCTGCCATGAATGGAACCTCGGGAGCCCCCTTCGGCTTCTTTGCTGCAGGCGCCAGCCTATCCAAGAAATGCGGACGTCAAGCATCAGAAGCAGAGCAAGAGATGAAGACAAGAATCGAATGCTTACGGGTCGTCGCCAGCGAGCTCAAGCGGCCTCCGACCGAATTTGAAGCCTGAAAGCCGGCTGGAAGGGTCAACCTCGGGAAGCTTGGAGGCGGAAGGCGCATCTGCGGTCCGCCCCGGGGCCGGGGCAGACCCATGGGAGATCAGCCCGGTCCTATCCTTCTTCGGGATCGAGGGCGAGCTCCCGCCGTCCTGCTCGTCGTTATCCTCGTCGTCGTCTTTGTCGTCATCTCATCGTCATCGCTCGGAGAGATGCGGAGAACGCGGGACCTGCGCCGAGGGAGGGGAGCCCTCGACTCTCCGTCAGTCGCCTCGGAGTCAGGCCCTTTTCCCCGCTCCCCTCCTTCCTCCTCTTCGCTGGAATCGTCGGAGGGCACGTCCACCGGTTCCTTGGGAGTTTCCACGGGCACGGGCCCATCCCCATTGAAGACGGGCATGGACTCCACTACCTGCTCCCAGTCGTCGCAAAGGAACAAGGGCGTAGGAGCGCCCGCCAACCTCGCCACATCGCCCCCGACCAGAGATTGGAGGACAGCATCCAGATCTCCGTCGGCTAAGGCCGCGGGGCTCGGGCGGGGTCTCCACATTGGAAGTGAGTACTGCCGAAGCGGGGCCAGCTGGTGCTCCAGGAATTCCCTCAGCAGCAACGCGCCGGTCAGCTTCGCCGCCGCCAAGTTGGCCGGCCTCAGATCCGCATCCATCTTCTCCAACATCAGCTTCGCGCGGGGGTCCGTGAGCTCCGCTCGACCCCAATCGCTGGAGCTCGTGGGCTGCTCAGTGGGCAAGATTAGCCGAGGGTGGATGCGCCCAGCATCCACCAAGACCCACTTGCTCCTGAAGCCCTCAATCCTTTTCCCGGGGTTCGAAATGGCAATGGAGCCACCGTACGCGACGAAGCTCGCGCACGCGGAAGCAGTACCACGAGAGGTCCGGAGGTAGAAGTAGTGGCGCAGCAAGGCCACTGAGGGCTACACCCCTATGTGAGCCTCGCAGTAATAGGCGAAGATTGCCAGGAGAAGGACGGAGTTAGGGTGGAGATGCAGGGCTTGCAGCTTATAGTGGCGGAGGACAGAGAAGAAGAACTTAGAGAAGGAAGGCACCAGGCCAGTAGCAATGGCACTTACGAAGAGCGGATAGAAGGTGCTCCCTTGACCCTCAGGGGTGGCGGAGCCGGCTTTAAACACCTTCGCCCTGTTGATGCCCCGCGTCGTTGCCATCCGGCGCAACCGGGCAAGGCTCGCCTCCGACACGTTCGGCGGGTCCAGGGCAGACGAGTACCAAGCTACGGCCGGGGGCTAACGAGGCGCCATGGCTTCCTAGGTCACACGGTCGGAGTGGATCTGGGAATTTTGGAGGAAGGAAGGAGAGGCACAAGAAGGGGATCTGAGCAGCGATCGGAGAAAGCAAGAAGCAAAGCCTAGGGGGACGCCGCTCCTTTATCAACTCGCGCGGTTGCCAGGGCGCCCACATCCAACCAACCACCACGCGGTGCCCAAGGCCGCAGGCTATTAGGGCCCGCGGCGCTTCGCCCTTGCCCTTCCGCCTCCCTGCACGGCCAAGTCCGGGCGCGCCTGGGCCCGGGGGCTACTGTCAGCGTTCTGGGAACGGGGGTCCCCAGACTTACCTGCCTGCGGCCTGCGGCATGGCTCAAAGGGGGGCCCAGCGCGGCCCATCTTCACCAACACAAATCCAAGACCCTCGCAAGGGGCCAAGCCTCGCGGGGTGGACGACACGGCGCTTCCTCAGGCGTGGCCTCGTCAGGCTGGCTCACGAGGAGGCGGAGAGATCAAGGCGGGGTACCTCACGAGGTGCCCATGACGCAAGCCATGATGACCAAGGGCGCCAGGCGGGTGCCAGCCCGCGCAGTGTCCTCCTTTCCTCTTTGGTGCAAAGGGGTCAAGCGCAGCCGCGGAGTACCGAGGCATCAGGCAAAGGTTGCCATTTCGGTGCAACGAGACCAAGACCAGGAGGACTACGAGACGGAGATCACCATGGAGCCCAAGACAGCGTCATCACCAGAGCTTTGCGCAGGCGAAGACTACTTTTGTCAGGGTAGCTAGTACTAGCTGTCCCCCTTCAAATTAGCCTGCCATTGTTGGCTCCCTTCCCGCTCGATATTTGGGAAGAGGACCAGGGCCTCTATAAATAGGACCAGCCACCCATAGAGCAAAGAGGGCAGAGGGGCAAGGATCAGAGAGAGACCGAAGGGCAAAAGAAAGAGAGAGAGAGAGAGAGAGAGAGGGGTGACTGATCTCCTCCCAGCAGTTCATCGCCCCAGCCAAGAACAGACCCTCGCGAGGCTGTTCTTCCTTGTATTGTTCATCATCACTAGCCCAAGAGGCAATCCACCACACCACACACTAGAGTAGGGTATTACACCACAACGGTGGCCCGAACCAGTATAAACCCTGTGTCTCTTGTGTTGTTCTTTCCTTAGTTTAGATCCTAGCAAGGCGGAGGGGTGCAGGCAGGTAGGAGGCGAAATCTCCATGCGCACCCCAGTGTTCAAACCTCAATGGTCTGCCGGAACCCGAAATCCGACAGAAGCCACTGAAGTGGTCCAGCACGCCCCTCATCTTTGACGCCGAGGACCACCCTGACCGCACAACTGCAGTCGGGTGTTTGCCGTTGTTGGTTTCACCAACGATACGCAACCTCAAGGCGAACAAGATGCTGGTTGACGGCGGGACCGGTCTGAACTTGATCTCACCCAGTGTGATCAAAAGGCTGCAAATTCCTGATGGAGACCTCAAGGTAATGGGCACGTTTCAAGGGGCCAACCCGGGAAGGAGCTAGCCGAAGGGGAAGGTCACATTGCCTGTGACGTTTGGATGCAAGTTGAACTACAGGACAGAGAGGATTGTCTTCGATGTAGCCGAGACCCCCTTGCCCTACAACGGGATCCTCGGCCGCCCGGCACTAGCCAAGTTCATGGCGGCGGCGCACTACGCCCACAACACGCTGAAGATGCCTGGGCCGATGACCATCATCACCGTCCCCTCCGAGAAGAAGGACGCGCTAATTTGCGCTGACCAACTCTACCGAGAAGCAGTTGCAGCAGCCGCCGCCAAGGCACTTGCTCCTACCACTGAAGCCCCGGGAGGGAAGAAGAATACCGGCAAGACCTCTCGCACCCACTCCGGCAAGCGCACCTCTTCGGAGTGTTGTGCTACCGTCGAGGATGTGCCAGAGAGCTCCACCAGCAAGAGCAAGAAATCCAGAGCTGCACCAGCAGAGACCAAGAGGGTGTCCGTCAAGGAGGATGGCACGGGAGGGGCTTTCACCATAAGCTCCACCCTCAACAGCAAATAGGAAAGCGCGCTCGTCACTTTCCTGCGGGCAAATGTCGACGTGTTTGCATGGCAAGCATCCGACATCCTTGACGTTCCCAGGGAAGTGATTGAGCACCATCTCGCTGTCTGTGCCCATGTACGACCCATTAGGCAGAATGTCAGGAGGCAAGCTTTGGAACGGCAGGAATTCATCACAGAGGAGATCAGGAAGTTAGAAGCGGCAGGCTTGGTGAGAGGAGTGCTCCATCCAACGTGGTTGGCCAATCCGGTGGTGGTGCGCAAGGCGAATGGGAAGTGGAGGTTGTGTATTGATTACAGAGATATCAATAAGGCTTGTCCTAAGGACCCCTTCCTGTTGCCGCGCATTGACTAGATTGTTGACTCCACGGCCGGGTGCGATCTGTAATCATTCCTCGATGCCTACTCGGGCTACCACCAGATCTTCATGGCAAAGGAAGACGAAGAGAAGACAGCATTCATCACCCCATGTGGTACGTATTGCTTTTTACGGATACCTTTCGGGTTGAAGAGTGCTGGCTCGATGATGTCTACTACACAACCTTCTTCTTGTAGACGTTGTTGGGCCTCCAAGTGTAGAGGTTTGTAGGACAGTAGAAAATTTCCCTCAAGTGGATGACCTAAGGTTTATCAATCCGTAGGAGGCGTAGGATGAAGATGGTCTCTCTCAAGCAACCCTGCAACCAAATAACAAAGAGTCTCTTGTGTCCCCAACACACCCAATACAATGGTAAATTGTATAGGTGCACTAGTTCGGCGAAGAGATGGTGATACAAGTGGTATATGGATAGTAGATGAAGGTATTTGTAATCTGAAATTATAAAAACATCAAGGTAACTAATGATAAAAGTGAGCGTAAACGGTATTGCAATGCGTGGAAATAAGGCCTAGGGTTCATACTTTCACTAGTGCAAGTCATCTCAACAATGCTAACATAATTGGATCATAAAACTATCCCTATACCTGCAACAAAGAGTCACTCCAAATTCACTAATAGCGGAGAACGAACGAAGAGATTATGGTAGGGTACAAAACCACCTCAAAGTTATTCTTTCCAATGAATCCGTTGGGCTATTCCTATAAGTGTCATAAACAGCCCTAGAGTTTGTACTAGAATAACACCTTAAGATACAAATCAACCAAAACCCTAATGTCACCTAGATACTCCAATGTCACCTCAAGTATCCGTGGGCATGATTATACGATATGCATCACACAATCTCAGATTCATCTATTCAACCAACACATAGAACCTCAAAGAGTGCCCCAAAGTTCTACCGGAGAATCACGACGAAAACGTGTGCCAAGCCCTATGCATAGGTTCATGGGCGGAACCCACAAGTTGGTCACCAAAACATACATCAAGTGAATCACGTGATATCCCATTGTCACCACAGATATCCACGGCAAGACATACATCAAGTGTTCTCAAATCTTTAAAGACTCAATCCGATAAGATAACTTCAAAGGGGAAACTCAATTCATTACAAGAGAGTAGAGGGGGGAAGAAACATCATAGGATCCAAATATAATAGCAAAGCTCGCGATACATCAAGATCGTATCATCTCAAGAACACGAGAGAGAGAGATCAAACACATAGCTACTGGTACATACCCTCAGCCCTAAGGGAGAACTACTCCCTCCTCGTCATGGAGAGCACCGGGATGATGAAGATGGCCACCGGAGAAGGATTGCCCCATCCGGCAGGGTGCCGGAATGGGTCTAGATTGGTTTTCGGTGGCTACGGAGGCTTCTGGTGGCGGAACTCCCGATCTAATCTCTGTTTTGGAAATTTTAGGTTACGTAGGTATATATGGGTGCAGGAGGTACGTCGGCGGACCGAAGGGGGGGCACAAGGCAGGGGGGCGCGCCCCCTACCCTCGTGTGCTCCTCCTTCATCTTCTGACGTAGGGTCCAAGTCTATCCGGTAGGTTTCCTTCCAAAAATAACTTCTCCAGTTGATTTCATTCCATTTCGACTCCGTTTGATATTCCTTTTCTTCGAAACACAGAAATAGGCATAAAACAGCAAATCTGGGCTGGGCCTCCGGTTAATAGGTTAGTCCCAAAAATAATATAAAAGTGGAAAATAAAGCCCAATATTGCCCAAAATAGTAGATAATATAGCATGGAGCAATCAAAAATTATAGATACGTTGGAGACGTATCAAGCATCCCCAAGCTTAATTCCTGCTCGTCCTCGAGTAGGTAAATGATAAAAAGATAATTTTTGATGTGGAATGCTAGTTGGCATAATTTCAATGTGATTCTTCTTACTTGTGATATGAATATTCAGATCCAAAAGATTCAAGACAAAAGTTCATATTGACATAAAAATAATAATACTTCAAGCATACTTACTAAGAAATTATGTCTTCTCAAAATAACATGGCCAAAGAAAGTTCATCCCTACAAAATCATATAGTTTAGTCATGCTCCATTTTCGTCACACAAGAATTCTCTCGTCATGCACAACCCTGATGACAAGCCAAGCAATTGTTTCATACTTTAGTAATCTCAAACCTATAAACTTTCACGCAATACATGAGCGCGAGCCATGGATATAGCACTATGGGTGGAATAGAATAATGAGGGGGTTATGTGGAGAAGACAAAAAAGGAGAAAGTCTTACATCAATGAGGCTAATCAATGGGCTATGGAGATGCCCACCGATTGATGTTAATGCAAGGAGTAGGGATTGCCATGCAACAGATGCACTAGAGCTATAAATGTATGAAAGCTCAACAAAGGAAACTAGTGGGTGTGCATCCAACTTGCTTGCTCACGAAGACCTAGGGCACTTGAGGAGGCCCATTGTTGGAATATACAAGCCAAGTTTTATAATGAAAAATTCCCACTAGTATATGAAAGTGACACAACAAGAGACTCTCTATCATAAAGATCATGGTGCTACTTTGAAGCACAATATATGAGACTCGCTATATGAAGAACATGGTGCTACTTTGAAGCACAAGTGTGGAAAAAGGATAGTAGCATTGCCCCTTTTTATTTTCTCTTTTTTTATTTTTTTTATTTTTTAATATTTTCTGGGCCTTCTTTTTTTTCTTTGGCCTTTCTCTTTTTTGGGGGACAATGCTCTATTGAATGATGATCATCACACTTCTATTTATTTACAACTCAATGATTACAACTCGATACTAGAACAAAGTATGACTCTATATGGATGCCTCTGGTGGTGTACCGGGATATGCAATGAATCAAGAGTGACAAGTATGAAAGAATTATGAACGGTGGCTTTGGCACAAATACTATGTCAACTACATGATCATGCTAGCAATATGCAATATGACAATGATGAATGTGTCATGATGAACGGAATGATGGAAAGTTGCATGGCAATATATCTCGGAATGGCTATGGAAATGCCATAATAGGTAGGTATGGTGGCTATTTTGAGGAAGATATAAGGAGTTTTATGTGTGAAAGAGCGTATCATATCACGGGGTTTGGATGCACTGTCGAAGTTTGCACCAACTCTCAATGTGAGAAATGGCAATGCACGGTACCGAAGAGGCTAGCAAGGATGGAAGGGTGAGAGTGCGTATAATCCATGGACTCAACATTAGTCATAAAGAACTCACATACTTATTGAAAAAAATCTACAAGTCATCAAAAACCTCGGCACTACACGCATGCTCCTAGGGGGATAGATTGGTAGGAAAAGACCATCGCTTGTCCCCGACCGCCACTCATAAGGAAGACAATCAAATAACACCTCATTTTTCAAATTTGTTACACAATGTTTACCATACGTGCATGCTACGGGACTTGCAAACTTCAACACAAGTATTCCTCAAATTCACAACTACTCAATTAGCACGACTTTGATATTATTACCTCATATCTCAAAACAATCATCAAGTATCAAACTTCTCTTAGTATTCAACACACTCATAAGAGAATTTTATTATTCTTGAATACCTAGCATATTAGGATTTTAAGCAAATTACCATGCTATTTAAGACTCTCAAAATAATCTAAGTGAAGCATGAGAGTTCATCTATTTCTTCAAAATAAAACTACCACCATGCTCTAAAAGATATAAGTGTAGCACTAGAGCAAATGACAAACTACTCCGAAAGATATAGTTGAAGATCAATGAGTAGTCGAATAATTATGCAACTATGTGAAGACTCTCTAACATTTAATAATTTCAGATCTTAGCATTCTATTCAAACAGCAAGCAAAGCAAAAGAAAATGACATTCTAAGAATATCAAACATCATGTGAAGAAGCAAAAACTTAGGATCAACCGAAACTAACCGATAGTTGTTGAAGAAGAAAGGTGGGATGCCAACCGGGGCATCCCCAAGCTTAGACGCTTGAGAATTATTGAAATATTATCTTGGGGTGCCATGGGAATCCCCAAGCTTGAGCTTTTGTGTCTCCTTAATTCCTCTCATATCACGGTCTCCCCAAATCTCAAAAGCTTCATCCACACAAAACTCAACAAGGACTCATGAGATAAGTTAGTATAAACCATTGCAAAAACCTTATCATACTCTACTGTAGCAAATAACTAAAATTATTATTCAACATTGCATACTAAATGCCTCTGCATATTTAATAGTCCTATCCTCAAATAGAATCATTAAAGAAGCAAACATATGCAAACAATGCAAACATAACAGCAATCTGCCTAAACAGGATAGTCTGTAAAGAATGCTGCAACATTCATACTTCCCTAACTCCAAAAATTATGAAAGAAAATTCCCACTGCGTTAAATTTATCAGAGCTTAATATGCAAAAGGTTTCAACATTTTATCACATTCTGACTTTTCTAGGGAATCATTGCAACAGCGGTAAACTTTCTGTTTTCAAACAGCAACATGTATACTTGTAACCTAGGCATAGTAAATGCTATCAATGCCACTTTTATTGAAATAAAAGATGCAAAACATTTTTCTAAATAACAGCAAGCAAATTCTAACAAAATAAATTGACGCTCCAAGCAAAACACATATCATGTGGTGAATAAAAATATAGCTCCAAGTAAAGTTACCGATGAACGAAGACGATCCTGTTTAGGCTCTTGGCTGTCCTTGAATATTACCTTGGGGTGCCTTGGGCATCCCCAAGCTTAGGCTCTTGTCACTCCTTATTCCATAGTCCATTGAATCTTTACCCAAAACTTGAAAACTTCACAACACAAAACTTAACAGAAAACTCGTAAGCTCCGTTAGTATAAGAAAATAAATCACCACTTCAAGGCACTGTAATGAACTCATTATTTATTTATATTGGTGTTATATCTACTGTAATCCAACTTCTCTATGGTTTATAAACTATTTTACTAGCCATAGATTCATCAAAATAAGCAAACAACACAATGAAGACAGAATCTATCAAAAACAGAATAGTCTGTAGTAATATGGATCAAACATATACTTATGGAACTCATAAAATTCTAAAATAAGTTTCTGGACCTGAGGAATGTATCTATTAATCATCTCCAAAAAGAATTAACTAAATAGCACTCTCCAAATAAAAATGGCAGCAATTCCCGTGAGCGCTAAAGTTTCTGTTTTTGACAGCATGATCAACAAGACTTTCCCCAAGTCTTCCCAAAGGTTCTACTTGGCACAAGCACTAATTAAAACATAAAAACACATCTAAACAGAGGATAGATGAATTATTTATTACTAAACATGAGCAAAAAGCAAGGAACAAAATAAAGTTGGGTTGCCTCCCAACAAGCGCTATCGTTTAACGCCCCTAGCTAGGCATGATGATTTCAATGATGCTCACATAAAGGATAAGAATTGTAACATAAAGAGAGCATCATGAAGAATATGACTAGCACATTTAAGTATAACATACTTCCTATGCATAGGGATTTTGTGAGCACACAACTTATGGGAACAATAATCAACTTGCATAGGAAGGTAAAACAAGCATAACTTCAAAACTTTAAGCACATAGAGAGGAAACTTGATATTATTACAATTCCTACAAGCATATGTTCCTCCCTCATAATAATTTTCAGTAGCATCATGAATTAATTCAACAATATAACCAGAACCTAAAGCATTCTTTTCATGATCTACAAGCATAGAAATTTCATTACTCTCCACGCAAGCAAAATTCTTCTCATGAATAATGGGAGTATCATAGGAGACTCGAATACTATAAATTGTTTCCATATTAAAAGAGTAAGGTTCAGAGAAGGGGTAATCATAATCGTGACAAGTTTTATCAATATAATCACTACTTTGTATAGCATAAGTATCATCACAATAATCATCATAAGTAGGGGCATGCTATCATCAATATAAACTTGCATATCAAAACTTGGGAGACTAAAAATATCATCTTCATTAATCATAGCTTCCCCAAGCTTGGGACAAACATTAATTGCAGCAAATATATTCTCAAATATGTCATCCTCATAAAACATAGCTTCCGCAAGCTTGGCACTTTTCATATCATAAGCATAATCACTCTCATCATTAATAGTATAGATAGCACCGATAGTTTAGCAATTATTATATTCTTCCAAGCAAGTGCCAAAAAGATTTTCAAGATCATAAGAAGTATCATTATCTTCCACAATTATATTTTCATGAGGCACAATAGTAATAGGAGCAGCATTATTTGGGAGAGATATCTTTTTACCTCTCTTCCTTTTTCTTTTCTTCTTCTTCACCACATCATGCGTGGGTTCAATCCTATTTTTGGAGCTCCTTATTAATGAGATTGGTTGAATAGAGGGCTCCTCTTCGTTACCTGATTCATCATAAGAAATAATAGGAGAATATTGGGAAGTCTCTTCCCTTTCGTTAGCATTCTCTTCATCTTCTATTTGTTTTCTTTTCTTTATGTAATTGGAAATATAAGGATTTTCAATGCAATTCACCGCATAATACATATAAATCTTCTCTAGATCAAAACCAAGAAGTTTATCGAGATTAAATTTTGGAATACCCTCAGTTATACGTTTTACTTCTTCATAACCCAAGAGCAAACTAAGTTCATTATGATGTGCAAGGGAAATCAAGTCATCACAATTTTTGGACACGATACGGTCATGAAACAATTTGCATTTGATATTTAAATGACCATGTTCATTGCAAAGTTCGCAAGTATGGGTAAGATATCTTAAATTTTCAGCACGTTCATCTAGCTCTTCTTGCAACAATTTGGTTTCTAAGTACTTATGCCTCTTGCAATATCTATCTTCCCTATTTGGTGTGTACTTGCAAACCCAGTCTACTCCACAAAAGTTGACATGTTTATAGGAGGTATTTTCATCATAACTAGTGTAATCATCATTAGCATCATGGATATTCAAAGAATTTGTACTAACAACATTGCAATCATGCTCATCATTCAAATATTTAGTGCCAAACATTTTAGAGATCTCTTCTTCTAGAACTTGAGCACAATTATCCTTTCCATCATACTCACGAAAGATATTAAAAAGATGAAGCGTATGAGACAAACTCAATTCCATTTTTTTGTAGTTTTCTTTTATAAACTAAACTAGTGATAAAATAAGAAACTAAAAGACTCGATTGCAAGATCTAAAGATATACCTTCAAGCACTCACCTCCCTGGCAACGGCGCCAGAAAACAGCTTGATGTCTACTACACAACCTTCTTCTTGTAGATGTTGTTGGGCCTCCAAGTGCAAAGGTTTGTAGGACAGTGACAAATTTCCCTCAAGTGGATGACCTAAGGTTTATCAATCCATAGGAGGTGTAGGATGAAGATGGTCTCTCTCAAGCAACCCTGCAACCAAATAACAAAGAGTCTCTTGTGTCCCCAACACACCCAATACAATGGTAAATTGTATAGGTGCACTAGTTCGGCGAAGAGATGGTGATACAAGTGGTATATGGATAGTAGATAAAGGTATTTGTAATCTTAAATTATAAAAACAGCAAGGTAACTAATGATAAAAGTGAGCGTAAACGGTATTGCAATGCGTGGAAATAAGGCCTAGGGTTCATACTTTCACTAGTGCAAGTCCTCTCAACAATACTAACATAATTGGATCATAAAACTATCCCTCAACATGCAACAAAGAGTAACTCCAAAGTCACTAATAGCGGAGAACGAACGAAGAGATTATGGTAGGGTACGAAACCACCTCAAAGTTATTCTTTCCAATCAATCCGTTGGGCTATTCCTATAAGTGTCACAAACAGCCCTAGAGTTCGTACTAGAATAACACCTTAAGATACAAATCAACCAAAACCCTAATGTCACCTAGATACTCCAATGTCACCTCAAGTATCCGTGGGCATGATTATACGATATGCATACACAATCTCAGATTCATCTATTCAACCAACACATAGAACCTCAAAGAGTGCCCCAAAGTTCTACCGGAGAATCAAGACGAAAACGTGTGCCAACCCCTATGCATAGGTTCATGGGCGGAACCCGCAAGTTGGTCACCAAAACATACATCAAGTGAATCACGTGATATCCCATTGTCACCACAGATATCCACGGCAAGACATACATCAAGTGTTCTCAAATCTTTAAAGACTCAATCCGATAAGATAACTTCAAAGGGGAAACTCAATTCGTTACAAGAGAGTAGAGGGGGGAAGAAACATCATAGGATCCAAATATAATAGCAAAGCTCGCGATACATCAAGATCGTATCATCTCAAGAACACGAGAGAGAGAGAGAGAGAGATCAAAAACATAGCTACTGGTACATACCCTCAGCCCCGAGGGAGAACTACTCCCTCCTCGTCATGGAGAGCACCGGGATGATGAAGATGGCCACCGGAGAAGGATTACCCCATCCGGAAGGGTGCCGGAATGGGTCTAGATTGGTTTTCGGTGGCTACGGAGGCTTCTGGTGGCGGAACTCCCGATCTAATCTCTATTTTGGAAATTTTAGGTTACGTAGGTATATATGGGTGCAGGAGGTACGTCGGCGGACTGAAGGGGGGGCACAAGGCAGGGGGGCGCCCCCCCTACCCTCGTGAGCTCCTCCTTCATCTTCTGACATAGGGTCCAAGTCTATCCGGTAGGTTTCCTTCCAAAAATAACTTCTCCAGTTGATTTCATTCCGCTTCGACTCCATTTGATATTCCTTTTCTTCGAAACATTGAAATAGGCATAAAACAACAAATCTGGGTTGGGCCTCCAGTTAATAGGTTAGTCCCAAAAATAATATAAAAGTGGAAAATAAAGCCCAGTATTGCCCAAAACAGTAGATAATATAGCATGGAGCAATCAAAAATTATAGATACGTTGGAGACGTGTCACTCGACATTCGCAAGGGCGGTCCAAATTGGTTTTGAGCCCCAGCTACATAGAAATATGGAAGCTTATATGGATGACATAGTGGTCAAAACCAAGGACGAGGCAACCCTTGTACAAGACTTAGAAGAGACGTTTGCCAACCTACGCAAGATCAACCTCAAGCTGAACCCTGAGAAGTGTGTCTTCGGTGTTCCGTCCGGCAAACTTCTCGGGTTCTTTGAGTCGCAGCGTGGGATCGAGGCAAACCCAGACAAGATCAAGGCCATTGAGCAGATTGAGGCACCCAAGCGGATCAAGGATGTGTGTCGGCTCACTGGCTGCATTGTCGCCATGAGCAGATTCATCTCCAAGTTCGCTGAGCGTGCCCTTCCCTTTTTCAAGATCTTGAAGAAGGCGGGCCCAATGGAGTGGACCCCAGAGGCCGAGGCAGCATTGCAGGATCTGAAGAAATACCTTTCCTCTACACCAATACTGGTTGCGCCTAAACCACAAGAGCCGTTGCTGCTGTATCTGGCGGCGACGAATCAAGTGGTCAGTGCCGCGCTAGTGGCGCAGAGGGAGGTCGGTAAAGAGGCAGTGGCGACGGCGGGACTAGCAGATGGCAAGCCAGAGATTCCCTCGGCAGGGCCCGATGCCGGCAAGGCAAGGCCCCCGGCGGAGTCTGACACCATCAGGACAGGGCCCCATGCAATCAAATGAGGTGGTGCGGAAGAAGAAGATGATGCAGCACCCGGTTTACTTTGCCAGCTCCCTCCTGCAGGGGGGCTAGGTCAAGGTACTCTGGTGTGCAAAAATTGCTCTTCGGCCTCCTTATGGCCTCGAGGAAGCTGTGTCACTACTTCCAAGCACACGAAATCACCGTCGTCACCCGCCTCCTGTTACAATGGATACTGCACAACCCAGACGCAACCGGAAGGATTGTGGAGTGGGCCTTGGAGCTTTCGAGCTTTGGTTTGAAGTTTGAAAGTACTTCGACAATCCAGAGTAGAGTCTTGGCAGAGTTCATTGCAGAATGGACCTCAACGCCTGACGAGGAAATTCAGGACACCACCCTCCCCGGCAAGGAAGCAACTCACAACTGGATCATGTACTTTGACGTGGCTTTCTCGCTGCAAGGCGCTGGTGTTGGTGTGCTTCTCGTCGCACCTACCGGAGAGCACCTCAAGTATGTAATCCAGACGCACTTTCCCAGGGAGATGTCCACCAACAACACTGCTGAGTATGAGGGGTTGCTTGCCGGCCTCAGGATCGCGGCGGACCTCAGGGTCAAGAAGCTCATCATTATGGGTGATTCATAGCTTGTCGTCAGACAAGTTAACAAAGATTATCAGAGCCCGTCAATGGAGGCATACGTAGATGAGGTGAGGAAGCTGGAGGAGCGCTTTGACGGTATACAAGCGGAGAACATTCCCTGAGCGGAGAACGACATCGCCGATTACCTGTCAAAGCGCGCTGCATTCAAACTACTTGTGGAACCAGGTACTTTTTTGCTTCGGTTAACTCAACCATTCGTCAAACCATCAACGGAGCAGAACAAATGGAGGAAATCAGGCCCCGGCAAGTACTTTCCCGCTGAGCCCCCAGGGGCCGCCGGCAAGGGTGTTGCCGCGGATTCTGAGCCTGCCGAGGAGCGACTGATTCTGACGTGCCGTCAAGCCCTAGCCGTAGAGACGGCCACTACCATGGCAGAAGAAATGCATTTGGTCCTTGCCGTCGAGCCCCAGGCTCCGGCATGGGCACGACATACCGTCCGATTCCTCCAAACAGGGGAGCTTCCCGAGGAGCAGGAAGAAGCGGAGAAAGTAGCCCGTCGGTCTGCCATGTATCAGTTCGTCGATGACGTCCTATACCGGAAGAGATCGAACGGCGTGAAATTGAAGTGCATTCCCAGGAGGAAGGACTGGAGCTGCTGGCAGAGATACACGAAGGCATATGTGGCTCCCACATATGGTCGAGGGCCCTTGCCGGCAAGGCATTTCGGCAGGGTTTCTTCTAGCCCACTGCCCTCCAAGATGCAACGGCACTAGTAACCAAGTGTGAAGCATGTCAGTTCCATTCAAAGAAGCTTCATCAACCAGCTCAAGCCCTTCAAACAATTCCTCTTTCCTAGCCATTCTCGGTCTAGGGGCTCGACATCCTGGGTCCTTTCCCCCGCGCTGTTGGGGGCTTTGAGTACTTGTACGTTGCGATCGACAAGTTCACAAAGTGGCCAGAGGTGGAAGCAGTGAGGAAGGTGACAACACAGTCAGCCGTCAAGTTCTTCAAGGGGCTAGTGTGTCGTTTTGGTGTGCCAAATAGGGTCATCACCAACAACGGCACGTAGTTCACAAGCCACACCTTCATGCAATACATCCAAGACCTCGGCAGCAGGGTCTGCTTCGCTTTCGTGGCACACCCACGGAGCAATGACCAGGCAGAGAGGGCAAATGCTGAAGTGTTGCGAGGCCTGAGGACAAAGACCTTTGACAGGCTGCACAAGAGCGGAAAGCGCTGGATTGATGAGTTGTCGGCGGTTCTTTGGTTGATCAGAACGACGCCAAATCGAGCCACCAGCCAGACACCCTTTGCCCTAGTATACAGGGCAGAAGCAGTTCTCCCCACGGAACTCATATACGGGTCACCTCGAGTGCTCGCTTACGACGAGCTTGAGAAAGAGCAATTGCGGCAAGATGACGCAAAGCTCCTTGAGGAAGATCATCTTCGGGTGGCTGTGAGAGCAGCACGCTACCAGCAAGCCTTGCGCCGCTACCATAGCCGCAAGGTTCATGCCCGAAGCTTTGAGGAAGGCGACCTTGTTCTTCAGCGCGTTCAGCCGGCCAAGAATTCCAACAAGTTGACGCTGAAGTGGGAAGACCCTTATCGGGTAATACGAGTCACCAGGCCTGCCGCAGTCCGCCTGGAGACCAAAGATGCTATTCTAGTGAGCAACTCCTGGAACATTGAACATCTTCGCAAGTTTTACCCATAAGGCGTGGTTGCCGCCCCCCCGGCAACCCACCTTTTGTACAAGCCTTGCCGTCAAGGCATGTAACCCTTTGTACAAAGCCAGGCGTAGACCCTGAGCATAAATAAATGAAGCGCTGGCACCCTAAGTTTTAGCATGCATGCTAGGTTAAGTCTCTCCCTCGGTTAGGGTTGATAGTGCATAGCGGCGACTAACGCCTAGCCTATAGGTCGAGTATGCGTCTTTCTATCTTCTTTGGTTCGCAGGGCACGTGGACACTTCTGCTGAGCCGCTTGGGAGAAAGAGAACGAACCGGCGCTCCGGCCCCGACAAGCCAAGACTGCCGGGGGCTGAAGACACAAGGATCTAACCATGGCAAGTCGAAGTTGCCAGGGGCTGCGGATTTAGATAAGTCCTTCATCCCCTATTATGCATTTCCATATGGAACTGGGACAAATGAAACCTTGTTTTGCTCCAAGACCACCGTGCCCCCCCCCTTCTTCTTGTACCCAAGTCCCTGGTACAGAACCGGGTCGTAGATGCGGTGGCAAGGAAATAAACGAAGGGCCTAACTCTACTTCGTCCCTGCCTCCGCCAAAGGCATGAGAATGGTCGACTGAAGTCAGGGGACGGCGGGGCCTGTTGCCGGGCGACCATGTTTATCTTAAAAATAACAAGGATTCGTTCCTTGGCATGGGCCTCGCTCACGCACAAAGAACTCGGCAAGCACCCTTTTTCATTAAAAACATCCCATATAGGTACAGTTCATACGGAATTAAAAACATGAGCAAGTGGATTACAAGTCTTAATTAACAAGTGCCCGCAGGCTTACAAACTAAAAAGAGATAAGATGCCCGTAATCCCTTTGTTGTCCCTCTCCTTAGGTGGTGGAACAAGATAGCTAGAGGGAAAAAAGAGCGCCTAGGCAAGGTGCGAGGAGCAGAAGGCACCAAGAGAACGTCCCGGTGCCGGGAGGGGAGCTGGAAGATGAGGCAGTGGGCCGGCAATACACGACGAAGGCATCGGTGCCCGCGTACTCTGACTTGACAGCCGCCACCCGCCTTCTTCGCCTTCTCCAACCCTCCTACGCCAGCCGCCCAAGAAGGCAACGGGGGAAGCGCCGATGGAGAGCTTGAGGAGGAAAGCCCTCGGCAGGCCGCACAACATAGGGCGGGGCGACGCGGTCAGTCAGAGACGAGGTCGACGTGACCTTGCTCGACTCTCTCGTCATCGCTGTCGCTACCCTCCTCATCACTCCCGCTTGAAGAGGAATCTTCATCATCGGAGGAACTCTCCACGCAGCACTTTACGCGAGTTCCAAGATCTCCGAAGACCTTGACGGAGAGCAGGCCACCCTCCATTAACTTGAAGTAAAGGACAAGGCCCACCGTCAGGCTATGGATCCGAGTGAACATCTTCCATCCGCGACTGTGGTACATGACGTGAGGAGCTGGGAAGTCGACGTCGACCCGCGTGCCGCCGTTCCCGTAGCCCCACATGTGCAACCTGAGGGTCTGGGGTGGATCGAGCTCCATCTCCTGAGCAAATGGGGTAGGGAAACGAAGGCGACGACGTGGTGGCCGGCGCAGCCTGATGAAGAACTCGCGGGGCTGGTCCCCGACATGGCCCTCCATCAGGAGAGGCATCGCTGGCAGAGGCGAGGCTGGTGCGCCGCCCCGTCCCCCTCTCCCCCGAGTACCACGGCAACCTCGGGCTTGCCCCTCCCACTTCCTCTCGTGGCCGGCTCCGCCGCCATGAGCTCTTGGGAAGGAGGGACACGCTGTCGAGCAGCAACCCTCGCCACCACCGTTGAAGGGCCGATGCCTCCTCTCGCCATGGCAGATGGAAGAAAGGAGCCGAAGTGAATGGAGGAGGATGACGAAAGGATGTGGGATGCCACCCCCTCCCCCTTCTTATAAAAGGGGCGGGGTCGGGGCTTGGCCGCCCCACTCGGCCAATTCGGCCATCGGGGGCGCAGCGGATCGAGACCGACCCGCTGCCCCAATCAGCGATGGCCCGGTTTCTCGCCTCCACCGCCTGCCACCTGCATGGGGGACACGTGGCGAGCAAGCAGAATTGAGGGGACGGGTGAGGCGACCGTTCCCCACCCCGTGATCGTGGGGGACTGACGCCATGAAGACGACGACCTGAGTCCGCCCAAGTAAATGAGCCATGCCTCTGCGCCTCCCTCTTTTTATGGGGAAGCCGCGAGCCACCTCTTTACCATGATGTGACGCATGCATGCGGAAACCTGCCCACGCATGAACCCCACATCACACACAACCCTCCACTTTGCGCGTTCAACGCAGGTCGCGGGGAAGCGCAGCGGACGAGAAGTTACTGCGGTAAAATCCGCCCCACCTGCCCACGCACCGTTCTGGGCCTAGCCCAACAACGCGGCGCGCTTATGTGTGGCCCAGGCCCAGGGGCTCCTGTCAGTGTACAAAAGTAGGGGCTCTTCTTTTGACCCCTTCACTTGTGCACGGGCAGTAGGAGCCGTGCGCCACGGCCACACTTAGTAGGGAAGAGGAGGGAAGACGGAGAGAAGCCAAAGCACGAGACAACCAAGGCAACGCCAAGACCAGAAGCGCATGAGAGCAAGAGGGAGAGGTGGACTCCCTCGGCAAGATCCTTGCCGAGGCAGCCTCCGCAGCCCCGACAAGAGCTTTGCCGGGGCAACTTGCCCGATGCCAGTGGAGCAAGCCACCCTTGAGCCCACAGGCTCCAAACCAACCAACTACATTGGAACCAAAGGCCCGGCAGGCGCCTCTGTGGTGGCATGAAAATCTTTGTTAATATTATAAACATGTGAGATCAGATGAGGACCAGAAGACGGCGACCATCGACGGGATACTAGCCGAGGAAATACATAAGACCCTCGGCAAGACCCTCGTCGGGGACGACTGCAATGCCACGACAAGACCCTTGCCGAGGGCATCAGTAGGGCCACTACCAGGCCCGCACCAGCCAAGACTCCACCACCGTCCCCAAGCAGCTGCTAGCTCAACCAGCTGGGCTGGCACCTGCGTGGCGACGGGCGGCCTCTACACCGACTCAGCAAGCACCTGCATGGCGGCATGCGACCCTTCATGAAGGCTCCACCACCGCGCCAGCCCAGCAGCCAGCCAACGTGGCGCCGCAATGCCTCATCAGCTCGAACGCACGTCGAGGCCAGGCGAGGCGGCGACGGCTGGGACGTGCTTCCCTGGCATCCCCGATAAAGCAAGGGGGCACGTCGGCAGCGCATTAAATGCGTTTGTCCAACGGTCCCAGAGGATAGGCTTATTGACTATAGACCTTTCCACCTCTTGTGTGCCACTGTGGCATCCTCCTTTTTCCTATAAAAGGAGGCCCGAGGCGACCAGGAGGGGGATTCGGCTCTTTTGGGCAAGTTGCACCCCGTAGCTATCTCAAGAACACAAGAACACTCAAATACATCCACCAAAGCAGGACTAGGGAATTACGCATCTTCGCGGCCTGAACCTGGGTAAATGATCCGTGTGCTTCCTGTCAGACCCACTCTTTGCACAACCTCGTGCTCGCCAACCATAGATGGGATCCCAGTGACCCCATAGGTGTCGTTTCCACCGACACACTCTGGTGCGGATCTTACTCTGGTTGACCTACTAGGTTCGGTAGTGACTTGATCTGAAGTTATATGATCATCATCATTAGCTTCCTCACTAATTGGTGTAGGAGTCAGAGGAACAGATTTCTATGACGAACTACTTTCTAATAAGCGAGCAGGTACAGTTACCTCATCAAGTTCTACTTTCCTCCCACTCACTTCTTTCGAGAGAAACTCCTTCTCTAGAAAGGATCCATTCTTAGCAACGAATGTCTTGCCTTCGGATCTGTGATAGAAGGTGTACCCAACAGTCTCCTTTGGGTATCCTATGAAGACACATTTCTCCTATTTAGGTTTGAGCTTATCAGGTTTAAGTTTGTTCACATAAGCATCACAGCCCCAAACATTAAGAAACGACAACTTTGGTTTCTTGCCAAACCACAGTTCATAAGGCGTCGTCTCAACGGATTTAGATGGTACCCTATTTAACGTGAATGCAGCCATCTCTAAAGCATAACCCCAAAACGATAGCGGTAAATCAGTAAGAGAAATCATAGATCGCACCATACCTAGTAAAGTACGATTATAACGTTCAGACACACCATTACACTGTGATGTTCCGGGTGGCGTGAGTTGCGAAAATATTCCATATTGTTTCAAATGAAGACCAAACTCGTAACTCAAATATTCTCCTCCACGATCATATCGTAGAAACTTTATTTTCTTGTTATGATGATTTTCCACTTCACTCTAAAATTATTTGAACTTTCCAAATGTTTCAGACTTATGTTTCATCAAGTAGATATACCCATATCTGCTCAAATCATCTGTGAAGGTGAGAAAATAACGATACCCGCCGCGAGCCTCTATATTCATCGGACCACATACATCAGTATGTATGATTTCCAACAAATCTGTTGCTCACTCCATTGTTCTGGAAAACGACGTTTTAGTCATCTTACCCATGAGGCATGGTTCGCAAGTACCAAGTGATTCATAATCAAGTGATTCCAAAAGTCCATTAGAATGGAGTTCCTTCATGTGCTTTACACCAATATGAGCTAAACGGCAGTGCCACAAATAAGTTGCACTATCATTATCAACTCTGCATCTTTTGGCTTCAATATTATGAATATGTGTATCACTACTATCGAGATTCATCAAAAATAGACCAGTCTTCAAGGGTGCATGACCATAAAAGATATTACTCATAAAAATAGAACAACCATTATTCTTAGATTTAAATGAATAACCGTCTCACATCAAACAAGATCCAGATATAATGTTCATGCTCAACGCTGGCACCAAATAACAATTATTCAGGTCTAAAAACAATCCCAAAGGTAGATGTAGAGGTAGTGTGCCGACCGTGATCACATCGACTTTGGAACCATTTCCCACGCGCATCGTCACCTCGTCTTTAGCCAATCTTTGCTTAATCCGTAGCCCCTGTTTCAAGTTGCAAATGTTAGCAACTGAACCAGTATCAAATACACAGGCACTATGGTGAGCATTAGTAAGGTACACATCAATAACATGTATATCACATATACCTTTGTTCACCTTGCCATCCTTCTTATTCGGCAAATACTTGGGGTGGTTCCGCTTCTAGTGACCAGTCCCTTTGCAGTAGAAGCACTCAGTCTCAGGCTTAGGTCCATACTTGGGCTTCTTCACTTGAGCAGCAACTTGCTTGCCATTCTTCTTGAAGTTCCCCTTCTTCCCTTTACCCTTTTTCTTGAAACTGGTGGTCTTGTTGACCATCACCACTTGATGCTCCGTCTTGATTTCTACCTCCACAGCCTTCAGCATTGCGAAGGGCTCGGGAATTGTCTTATCGATCCCTAGCATGTTATAGTTCATCATGAAGCTCTTGTAGCTTGGTGGCAGTGATTGAAGAATTCTGTCAATGACACTATCATCCGGAAGATTAACTCCCTGTTGAATCAAGTGATTGTAGTACCCAGACATTCTGAGTATATGTTCACTGACAGAACTATTCTCCTCCATTTTACAGTTGTATAACTTATTGGAGACCTCATATCTCTCAATCCGGGCATTTGCTTGAAATATTAACTTCAACTCCTGGAACATCTCATATGCTCCATGACGTTCAAAATGTCGTTGAAGTCCCAGTTCTAAGCCGTAAAGCATGGCACACCGAACTATCGATTAGTCATCAACACGCGACTGCCTGGCATTCACAATGTCTGCAGTTGCCGGCGCGGGTGGTACACCTAGCGGTGCTTCTTGGATGTAATTCTTCTGTGCAGCAATGAGGATAATCCTCAAGTTATGGACCCAGTCCGTGTAATTGCTACCATCATCTTTCAACTTTGCTTTCTCAAGGAACACATTAAAATTCAACGGAACAACAGTACGGGCCTTCTATCTACAACAAGATAGACATGCAAAATACTATCAGGTACTAAGTTCATGATAAATTAAAGTTAAATTAATCAAATTACTTTAAGAACTCCCACTTATGCAGACATCCCTCTAATCATCTAAGTGATCACGTGATCCATAACAATTAAACCATGTTCGATCATAACGTGAGATGGAGTAGTTTTCAATAGTGAACATCACTATGTTGATCATATCTACTATATGATTCACGCTCGACCTTTTGGTCTGCAGTGTTCCAAGGCCATATCTACATATGCTAGGGTCGTCAAGTTTAACCCGAGTATTTTGCTTGTGCAAAACTGGCTTGCACCCGTTGTATGTGAACGTAGAGCTTATCACACCCGATCATCACATGGTGTCTCGGCATGACGAACTTTCGCAACGGTGCATACTCAGGGAGAACACATATACCTTGAAATTTAGTGAGAGATTATCTTCTAATGCTACCGTCGATCTAAGCAAAATAAGATGCATAAAGGATAAACATCACATGCAATCAATATAAGTGATATGATATGGCCATCATCATCTTGTGTCTGTGATCTCCATCTCCAAAGCACCATCATGATCACCATCATCACCGGCTTGACACCTTGATCTTTATCAAAGCATCGTTGTCGTCTCGCCAACTATTGCCTTCACGGCTATCACTACCGCTTAGTGATAAAGTAAAGCAATTACATGGCGATTGCATTTCATACAATAAAGCGACAACCATATGGCTCTTGCCAGTTGCCGATAACTGTGTTACAAAACATGATCATCTCATACAATAAAATTTATCATCATGTTTTGACCATATCACATCACAACATGCCCTGCAAAAACAAGTTAGATGTCCTCTACTTTGTTCTTGCAAGTTTTACGTGGCTGCTACGGGTTGAGCAAGAATCGTTCTTACCTACGCATCAAAAAACCACAGTGCGGTATAGTGATTGCTTTTTGATCTTCAGAAAGAACCCTGTTCATTCAATCTGATTCAACTAAAGCTAGAGAAACAAACACCCACTAGCCTCCTATGTGTGAAGCACGTCGGTAGAACCAGTCTCGCGTAAGCGTACGCGTAATGTCGGTCTGGGCCACTTCATCCAACAATGCCGCTGAATCAAGAATCAACTAGTGACGGCAAGCAATATGTATATACCCACGCCCACAACTCCTTTGTGTTCTACTCGTGCATATGACATCTACGCATAAACCTGGCTCGGATGCCATTGTTGGGGAACGTAGTAATTTCAAAAAAAGTCCTACGCACACGCAAGATCATGGTGATGCATAGCAACGAGAGGGGAGAGTGTCATCCACGTACCCTCGTAGACCGTAAGTGGAAGCGTTATGACAACGCGGTTGATGTAGTTGTACGTCTTCACGATCGACCGATCCTAGTACCGAACATACGGCACCTCCGCGATCTACACACGTTCAACTCGGTGACGTCCCACGAACTCACGATCTAGTAGAGCGAGGGAGAGTTCCGTCAGTACGACGGCGTGATGACGGTGTTGATGAAGTTACCAAAACAGGGCTTCGCCTAAGCACCGGTACGATATGACCGAGGTGGATTATGGTGGAGGGGGGCACCGCACACGGCTAAAAGATCAATGATCAACTTGTGTGTCTATGGGGTGCCCCCCTCGCCCGTATATAAATGAGTGGAGGAGGGGGAGGGGCCGACCCTCCTAGGCGTGCCCCAAGGGGAGTCCTACTCCCACCGGGTGTAGGACTCCAACCCTTCCAAGAATAGGAGTAGGAGAGAGGGAAGGAGGAGAGAGGAAAGGAGGAGAGAGGGGGAAGGAAAAGGGGGGCGTCGCCCCCCTCCTTGTCTAATTCGGACTAGAAGGGGAGGGGGCGCACGGCCTGCCCTGGCCGCCCCTCCTCTTATCCACTAAGGCCCAATAGGCCCATTACACTCCCCGGGGGGTTCCGGTAACCCCCCGGTACTCCGGTATTTGTCCGAACTTGCCTGGAACCCTTCTAAAGTTCAAACATAGTCATCCAATATATCGATCTTTATGTCTCGACCATTTCGAGACTGCTCGTCATGTCCATGATCATATCCGAGACTCCGAACTACCTTCGGTACATCAAAACACATAAACTCATATTACCGATCGTCACCGAACGTTAAGTGTGCGGATCCTACGGGTTCGAGAACTATGCACTACTAGGAAAATGGCTATAGATGGAATTGACACTAATGGCGCACCAGACATGTGGTGCGCCATTACTATATACTAATGGCGCACCATGTGTTGGTGCGCCATTAGTGTGGAAGACACTAATGGCGCACCAGGCACACGGTGCGCCACTAGTAAGAAAATGTTTTTTTTCATTTTTTCAAACATACTAATGGCGCATCCGGGCAGAGTGCGCCATTAGTAGTTAGAACTACTAATGGCGCACCAGCCATAGAGTGCGCCACTACTGTATTTTTTTTACTTTTTTGCAAAACTACTAATGGCGCACCGTTGCATAGTGCGCCATTACTAGTTTAAACTAGTAATGGCGCACTGTGCCATGGTGCGCCATTAGTATAAAAATTATTTTTTTACTTTTTGGCAAAACTACTAATGGCGCATGTCGGTGTGGTGCGCCATTAGTATGTTAGGTTACTAATGGCGCATGTCTGTGTGGTGCGCCATTAGTAACCTGGGACTAGCTAGATATTTTTGGACAGCCACACCTACACACTCACTTTCCCCACTTCATTCCCCCCACCTCCTTCTCTAAGCTTGTCGGCTGCCTCCTCCTCCTCACCTCATTTGCACCATAGATTCATCAAAATTAAGTGTTGAAATTACCTTTTTTTTGATAGGTAAGTAAGGGGAAAGCTATCTTCATGTTGTAGATCTACTTTTTTTCTCCCTAGCTCGCTCCAACAACGTGCACATGCACTTTTTGTGGCCTAGCTAGATCTATGTATGTTTGTGGTGTTGCATATGTTTGTGGTGTTGCATATATGTTTGTGTTTGCAGGTAACGGTATTTGAAATGCGATAGTTGCCAATATTTTGCCAAAATGTTGATTCATTTCCGTTTCGGCGAGAATTTTGGCACTATGCATTCTTTTTGGTCCTATTTTTAGGGAAAGTCATGCCAAATTTTTTTCTTGGTTCTAAAATATCGTTTTGCTCTACCCCGCAGGCGACCATGGTTCGCACGATGACCGAAGGCATCGTGAATAGGTTTTTGAGCTCCACGAAGGCCGAGATGCTTCAAAAGAACGAGACGGAGATAAGATGTCTGTGTCGAAGATGCAAGCGGAAGAGCCTTATTGCGGACCCGGATTCCGGGCAGGTGCGGGACCACCTGCTCTTGCATGGTTTCATGGATGGCTATCGGTGGCAAGGTGATGAAGATGACTATGAAGTCGTCCATGGGGGTTGGGCAAGAAATGAGGAAGGGCAGCAAGACAACCACCGCGGCTCGGGCGGGCGAGAAGACGAAGACTCTCCAGGACATGATCATGACGGTGATGCTGTACACAATCATCATGTAGAAGATGCCGGACATGATGATGAGGAAGATGCCGGAGCAGACGAAGGGCATGATCATGAAGATCTAGATGCCGGAGGAGCAGACGACGATGGACCATCGATGGGCTGGGTGCAGGACCCTCATATTCAAGAGCTGCTTCTCAAGCAGACGGATAACGCAAGAGCTGCCGCTCGAGAGAAAGCCAAGCTGGATCAACTGAAGATAGATGCGGTTACTCCATTGTATGAAGGATGCAGACCCGAGGATACCCGCCTGAAAGTAACGCTCGTGGCTTTGGAGATGAAGGTAAAACACAAAATGACTGACGCATGCTTCGACAAGAACATGTCGTTCTAGCACGAACGTCTTCCCAAGGGGAACAAGTGCCCGACCAGTTTCGAGGAGGCGAAGAAAGTCGTGTGTCCTCTGGATTTACCGCACGTGAAATACCATGTGTCCTCGAGGAGGCGAAGAAAGTCATTTATCAGGGCAAGCACGCGGAGTCTACCATATGTCCGGTGTGCGGCGTCACTCGATACAAGAAGAGGAAGAAAGCTCCTCGAAAAGTGGTGTGGTACTTTCCGATCACTCCTTGTCTGCAGCCGTATTTCGCGGACCCTAAGGTAGAAAAGCTCCTGCGTTGGCACGCGGATAGGGAGGAGAAGAAGCGAGAAGATGACGCAAATGATCCGGAGATAAATAAAAAAGACAAGATGCTGAGTCACCCTAAGGATGGGAGCCAGTGGCAAGCGTTGAATTTTGAACACCCAGAATTTGGGAAGGATCCAAGGAACATCGTGCTGGGCGCGAGCACCGATGGAGTGAATCCGTTTGGTAGCCAGAGAAGCACACATAGCACCTAGCCTGTGTTTGTGTGGATGTACAACCTTCCCCCTGGTTGTGCATGAAGAGGAAGTACATTCACATGAGTATGCTAATTGAAGGGCCAAAACAACCAGGGAACGACATCAATCTGTATCTGGGGCTGCTGAAAGAGGAGCTAGACACGCTGTGGAAAACGCCAGCCAATACGTGGGATGCCGCAGAGAAAGAATATTTCCCTATGAGAGCCGCACTGCTCACGATGGTGCACGACTATCTCGGTTAAGGATATCTCGCGGGGCAGGTGGTCCATGGATTTTCTGGATGCGTCAGGTGTATGGATGACACAACGTATTGCCAGCTAGATAGAGATCTCGGGTCTTCGAAAACCGTGTTCATGGGACATCGAAGGTGGCTTCGCGACGATGACCCGTGGAGGAAACGCAAGGATCTGTTTGATGGTGAAACCGAACTCCGAAGACGCTCGCATACGAGGAGCGGCGAGGAAATAGACGGGCTGTTGAAAAATTGGAAAGATTTCCCACTCCCAGGAAAGAAGCAAAAGGCGCCAGAGCCAGGAAAGAAGCGAAAGGTGCCAGAGCCGCTGCTGAAGGTATGAAAAACAAGGTCTGTTTTCCGGGATCTGCCGTACTGGAAGATCCACCATGTTCCTCACAGCCTTGATGCCATGCATATCACAAAGAACATGTGCGAGAGTCTGCTTGGTACCCTGCTCAACATGCCAGAGAGGACCAAATATGGGCCGAAAGCAAGGGCAGACTTGAAATCAATGGGCATCAGGCAGGAGCTTCACGCTAATGATGATGATGATGATGATGACGATGATGATGAGGCGAAGCAGGACACAGAAAGTCGTCGCAAAGGCAAAAAGGCCAAGAAAACCGGAAATGACTACCCTCCCGCGTGCTTCACTCTAAGTCAGGAGGAGATCGAGCAGTTTTTCACCTGCCTCGTAGGAGTAAAACTTCCTTACGGTTACGCGGGGAAGATAAGCAGATACCTAGACCCAGCAAAGCAGAAGTTCAGCGGGATAAAGTCTCACGACTGTCACATGCTGATGACGCAGATACTTCCAGTTGCAATCCGTGGGATCATGGACGCGCACGTCCGTGAAACGCTATTTGGCTTATGCAACTTTTTCGATGTCATCTCTCGAAAGTCGGTTGGCGTGAGGCAACTCAGAAGGCTACAGGAAGAGATCGTGGTGATACTATGCAAGCTTGAGATGTACTTCCCGCCCGCATTCTTCGACGTTATGGTGCATCTGCTGGTCCATATCGTGGAGGATATCATCCAACTCGGGCCGATGTTCCTGCACAGCATGATGCCGTTCGAAAGGATGAATGGTGTCATCAAAGGATACGTTCGCAACATGTCACGTCCAGAGGGAAGTATAGCCAGGGGCTTTCTGACCGAAGAGTGCATCTCCTACTGCACGAATTATCTAGGCATCGAGAACCCCATTGGTCTGCCCGTCAACAGGCACCTCGGCAGGCTCGCTGGATGGGGTCACCGTGAGGGTCGCCGCGAAATGCATGTCGACTTCGAGGGTCGACTCGCCGACTTTGAAAGAGCAAACCTAGTCGCGCTACAACACATAGACGTGGTCGATCCTTGGGTGGTAGAGCACAAAACCTTTATTGAGAAGACGTACAATGACCGAGGCCAACAGAGGACAGACGGAGATATAATCAAAGAGCACAACTCATGTTTCATGCGTTGGTTCAAGCAGAAGCTTCTGTCGTACCCTTTACATGAGGATTCTTCCACGGAAGAACAACTCATATTCGCCTTGTCACAGGGCGCCGAGCACAACCTGATGACCTATGAGGCGTATGATATCAACGGCTACACATTCTACACCGAGGACAAGGACGTGAAGAGCGATGGTTATCAAAACTCCGGGGTAACGATGGAATCCTACACCGGTAACGACAAGGACAGATACTACAGAAGGATCGAGGAGATCTGGGAGCTGAGCTACGCTGGAGAGAAGGTCCCGATGTTCCGTGTCAGATGGGCCAAGAGCGTCCTAAAAGAAGACCGGTATTTCACCACCATGGTTATACCCGAAGCCAAAATCCAAGACCGCAGGCGCAAACGTCACCACGAAAAATAAGCCATGGGTACTGGCTTCCCAAGTGGACCAATGCTTCTTCATTACCGACCCGTCAAAGCCCAGTCGTGTTGTCGTGAGGAGAGGCAAAAGGAAGATCATCGGAATGGATGGAGTAGCCAATGAGCAAGACTTCGACAAGTACGGCGACCCGAAGATCGAACATGACGACGACGATGAAGTAGCAGCATACACCACAAGAAGAAGCAGGACCACCCTACCTAAAGGACGTCCGTTCCACAGAAGAACTCCATTTGCGAAAAAGAAGGGCAAGAAGATTATGAACAGATAGCTAGCTAAGATCGGCTGTATTTAAATCGTAGTCTTCATTTCTCGGTTGTATTTCATGGGCACTTTTTGATATCATGAATAGTTTTATATTTCATGGGCACTTTTTGAATTCATGAATATTTTTTCAAATTTGATGATATTTTTTCATATTCAATATGATAAAATATTGAATATTCATGAGGACACTCGATCTCGATCCCCCTCCATCTCGATCTCGATTCCCCCTTCATCTCGATCTCGATCCCACCCGCACCCTCCCCCGCTAGCTCCACCGCCGCAGATGACCCACCGCACCCTTCCCC